>NC_029793.2:19257119-19280026 GCF_000816755.2 Arachis ipaensis
GATTGAGAACTCGCCTTCTCGTTCTCTAAGTCCTTCTCCAGCTTGGCTACCTTTATCTCAAGCTCCTCCTTCAACTCTCTCATCCGATCAAACTCTTGTTTTGCCTTCTCCATAAACGCTTTAGTGGCATGGAGAGGGAGATTCTGAGTAGTCCGATATATGGCAGCCACCATATACGCCATCTTTATGTGATTTCGGGCCATAAATTCTAAGTGATGGAGGATGGACACATCATCCGTAGAGAGGGAGCCATAGGGACCGATTTGCTGATCCACAAACTCAATGGCATTGAAATCAGGAGCATCGAGGTCAAAGGGCTCGGCTGTTTTTTATTTTTTATTGGGAGGAGCAACAGATGGAGCGGCAGAAGTAGGGTGAGGATCCACCAAACGGACTCGGGGTGTAGGGACCACCTTCTTCACCCCAGGAGAGCTCGGCACTGATGGCTTCTCGCGCATTTGAGAGGACCCCTCCCCAGCCGCCTTGGCCGCAATATTCCTGGCAGCAGTCGCCCTCTGCGCCCTCTTAAAAGCTTTCATAGCTTCATTATTCTTCATTGCCTCTGCAGATAAAACAGAAATTAATCTACAAGACGGATAAGTCGGAAAGACAGCTACAAGCAACATAAACAGATAAACACGAGATACCCAGTTCAGTTTGAAGAAGAGAAGGATTGGTTAGAAATTTCTTTGTGTCGAGATGGGGAGGATGACTCCAGCGTTCTTCCAGAACAGTCACAAAGGCTCGTTCAGCCTCATCCAACATTTCCCACGCGTATCTGGAGACCCTCACATCTTTTTTCCATTCCAAGGGAAAAGCAGGTTCGTCATTTTCATCCAGAAAAAAGGGCCGAGCTCCTTCAACAGCTCGGACTTTGAAAAAGTAGTTTTTAAAAATCACGGAATGACTCGTCAAACATGGAAAAGACCTTCTTTCCCTGGGTGGAACGGAAGGAGACCTGTTCATACCCAGGGTCGAGCTGTCCGAACCGGGATGTTCAGTAGCAAAGCGACCGACCTGTTCAGGTCAAACGGACCGACTTCTTTACGAAGAACTCGGCCAAATCGACAGCAAAGCCCAATAGAAGGGCCCAAATAGAGGAACACGACCCAGAATCCAAAGACAATCCCAGCCTACAGAGATAAAGGCGGTTCCCTTGAAGATAAGCTGACTTCACTCAAGATAAGATAAGATAAGATAGGATAACTAACTTATCTTATCAGAAAGGTCAGCCCACGCTACTATAAATACACTGGAGCACCCAGGTATAACTCATACTCTGATTCTACTAAAAACCTGCTTAATATCCTTGCTAACTTAAGCATCGGAGTCCCTTGCAGGTCCCCCCCCCCGCCGGTGACAAGGGATCAGCAGCGTAGCCAGTCCAACAAGTCGGACTGGACAGCTCCGGCCACCATCCACCAGCCGGACACGTCATCTCCGACCAGTTCAGAAGATCTCATCTGAGATCGACCTGCAGTTTCAGGTAACCCTCGAAACATTGGTGCCGTTGCCGGGGAACCTGGAAGTCATCCCAAAACCATGGCGGACGGCCATGACAACGACCACGATTCAGATCTGGAAAACAGAACACCGCACAAAAACGCGGACACTATGCTAAAGGATACCCCAGGATCCAACGGGGACAAAAACTCATCAAATCCGGGAGTCATGGAAGTACTCCAAGAACGTTTAAAACAACTTGAGAAAGAAACCCAACAACAACGGGAGATCGGAAAAGATCTGCAAAGAGACGTACGGCGACGTCGAGAACTAGAAGAGAAACTACAGCAATTAGAGGCCGACCTCAAAATGAAAGCTCCTCGGACCACTCTTGAGGAAACTTCACGCAAAGAACAAGACCTATTCACCAGAGAAATTATGAAGACCAAAATTCCAAAAGACTTCAAGCTTCCGGATATGGTTTTGTACGATGGCACCACAGATCCCAACCACCATCTTAGCAATTTTAGGAGCAGGATGTACCTTACCGATGCCTCAGACGCCGTTCGCTGCAAAGCTTTTCCAACAACTCTCACAAAAACGGCGATCAGATGGTTCGACAACCTACCTCCAAAGTCCATCACAAACTTCGACGACCTGGCAAAAAAGTTCCTGGCCAGATTCTCCATCCAGAAGGACAAGGCCAAGCACGCACCCAGTTTACTGGGGATCAAGCAAGGAGATCGGGAGAGCCTCCGCAACTACATGGAAAGATTCAACAAAACATGCATGGACATACAAAGTTTACCAACAAAGGCTGCCATCATGGGGCTCATCAATGGCTTACGAGAAGGGCCTTTCAGCCAATCCATATCAAAAAAGTATCCTACCTCCTTAGACGAAGTACAAGAGCGAGCAGAAAAATACATCAACATGGAAGAGAACGCTCGGTTGGGAGAAACCTTAAAATATGGGGCCTCCTACCGAGACAAAGATAAGGACTCCAAAAAGAAAGAAGATCGACAGAGTGAGAAAATCAAAAAGTACCACAACTATACTCCTCTCAAAGCATCCTTGGTCGACATATACAAAGAAGTCTGCCATACAGAGAAAATTCCCCCAGCGCGACCACTCAAAGGGAAAATGGGAGGAGGAAATCGGAAGGAATATTGTGAATACCATCGGATTCAAGGGCACTCTACCAACGAATGCTTCGACTTGAAAAACATCATAGAAAAATTGGTAAGAGAAGGCAAATTAGATCGATTTCTGGCCACCCGGGATGATGACCAAAGAAAAAGACGGAGAGACGAAGATAATGGACGAACTGAACGGTCACCTCGGACACCAGAAAGACACGTCCACATGATACATGGCGGATTCGCAGGAGGTGGAATCTCCAAATCATCCTGAAAGAGATATCTCAAAGAAGTATACCACGTTGAGGGAAAGGAGGAAGCACCCGACATCCCGGCGATAACATTTACTAAAGAGGACGCATCCGGTGTCATTCCGGGACACGACGATCCCATGGTCATCACAATTATATTAGCAAACGCCAATCTACACCGCACACTAGTGGACCAAGGGAGTTCTGCCGACATCTTATTCAAAACAGCTTTCGACAAACTCGGTTTAGACGAAAGGGAACTTAGAGCATACCCGAACAATCTGTTTGGACTAAGAGACACCCCGATACAACCATTGGGATACGTATCGCTACACACTACCTTTGGAAAAGGGAACCAATCTAGGACCCTCAAAATAGACTACATAGTAGTCGACGTAAGTTCAGCCTACAATGCTCTCATAGGTCGGACAACACTCAATCAACTCGGCGCCATAGTCTCAACCCCACATCTATGCATGAAATTCCCAACTACAGAGGGGATAGCCACGGTAAAAGCAGATCAAAGGATGGCACGTCGTTACTATAACGAGAGCTTAAACCTCAAAGGAAGAGGAGAAGAGTTTCATACAATTGAGCTTGGCGGAGCTCAGCGTCGGGAGGAACTTCGTCCGCACCCAGAAGGCGAGATAGAGAAGGTTCAGATTGGAGATACCCCGGATAAAACGACTAATATCGGCACGATCCTAAGAGGAGATTCAAAAAACTCACTGATACAATTCCTACGAGATAATGCCGACCTCTTCGCATGGAAAGCCGCGGACATGCCAGGCATAGACCCTAAGTTAATGTGCCACAAGTTGGCGGTCTATCCAGGATCTCGGCCGGTGCAGCAGAAGCGAAGAAAGCTCGGACCAGAGCGATCCCGAGCTGTGGAAGAACAAGTGCAAACGCTACTGGAGGCAGGATTCATAAGAGAAGTCAAGTACCCACTATGGCTAGCCAATGTTGTTCTGGTGAAAAAATCAAATGGGAAGTGGCGCATGTGTACCGATTACACCGATCTTAACAAAGCCTGTCCAAAAGATCCATATCCACTCCCAAGTATTGACGCCCTGGTAGATGCTTCCTCCGGATATAGATACCTATCATTTATGGACGCCTATTCAGGATATAACCAAATCCCCATGTATCCACCAGATCAAGAAAAAACATCATTCTTGACACCAAAAGCGAACTACTGCTACATCGTGATGCCTTTCGGTCTCAAAAACGCGGGAGCTACTTATCAAAGGTTAATGAATAAAGTCTTCTCTGCTCACATCGGGAAAATCATGGAAGTTTACGTGGATGACATGTTGATAAAAACACAAAGCGAAAATACATTACTATCCGACCTGTCCCAAGTATTCGACACTATAAGGAAACATGACATGTGACTCAACCCCGCAAAATGTACCTTCGCAGTTGAAGTAGGCAAATTCTTGGGATTCATGCTCACACAAAGGGGAATCGAGGCAAATCCAGACAAATGTCAAGCTATACTCAACATGAAGAGCCCAACCTGTGTCAAAGAGGTACAGCAACTCAACGGGAGATTGGCCGCCCTATCCCGATTCTTAGCAGGAGCTGCGATAAGATCTCTCCCCTTCTATGCTACTTTAAGAAAGGGAAAACAGTTCGAATGGACGACAAAATGTGAGCAAGGAACTAACAAAGGAATAAAAGGAATACTGCAGAAAACAGATTTAGCAGGCAGAATCCTACAATGGGCAGTCGAGTTATCAGAGTTCGACCTCCAATACGAAGCTCGGACGGCCATCAAATCACAATATCTGGCCGACTTCATCGCAGAATTCACAGATACCCCAGAAACTCCCACAAAATGGAATCTCTACGTGGATGGCTCCTCAAATAAAACTGGAAGCGGCGCAGGCGTGATCATAGAAAGCAACCAAGGAACCCAAGTTGAGCTCTCCCTCAAGTTCGGGTTCCCGGCCTCCAATAACCAGGCAGAATATGAAGCACTGTTAGCTGGTTTGAAGCTGGCTAAAGAGGTCGGAGCTCAAAAACTCAACATTTATAGCAATTCACAAGTAGTCACATCACAAATAACAGGGAGCTACCAAGCCAAAGATCCCACCATGAAAAAATATTTGGATAAAACCAAGGAACTGCTCGGACAAGTTGGGGAATATATAATCTGCCACATACCCCGCGAACAAAATGCCCGAGCTGATGCACTCTCAAAACTAGCCAGCACCAAACCAGGGGGCAACAATAGAAGCCTCATCCAGGAAATGTTGCAAAACCCATCAATCTCGGAAGAGGAACAAGTCCTGGCCATAACAAGTCAGGACCAAGGATGGATGACCCCCATAATCAACTACCTCAAAGAAGGAACACTCCCCGCAGAAGAAAAGGAGGCAAAGAAGTTAAAAAGGGAGGCACAGTACTACACCATCATAAACAACATCCTATACAAAAGAGGAATCTCAATACCTTTACTAAAATGCGTACCGACCTCCAACACAAAGGAAGTGCTAGAAGAAATACATAGCGGCATTTGTGGTAATCATCTCGGAGCGCGAGCTCTCACAAAAAAAGTACTCCGGGCAGGATTCTATTGGCCAACTTTACAAAGAGAAGCCACAGAATTTGTAAAGACATGTCCACCATGTCAAAAACATGCCAACTTTCACATCGCCCCACCAGAAGAGCTCATCAACGTGACTTCACCTTGGCCATTCGCAAAATGGGGACTCGACCTTCTCGGCCCCTTCAGGGGTCAGGACAAGTTAAATTTCTCATAGTGGGCGTAGATTACTTTACAAAGTGGATCGAAGCAGAACCCCTAGCCAATGCCACCGCTCAAAGAAGTCGGAAATTCTTATATAGAAATATCGTCACAAGATTCGGGATTCCATATTCAATAACTACAGACAATGGCACTCAATTCACAGATGCAGGCTTCAGAAAATTAGTAGCCGACCTGAATATAAAGCACCAGTACACCTCCGTCGAGCATCCACAAGCCAATGGACAGGCTGAAGCGGCTAACAAAGTCATATTGGCTGGACTAAAACAGAGATTACAAAATGCAAAGGGAGCCTGGGCAGAAGAGCTGCCACAGGTCCTATGGGCATATCGAACAACTCCACATTCAACCACGAAGGAATCCCCCTTCCGATTAGCATACAGAACAGAAGCAATGATTCCAGTAGAATTCGAGGAAGGATCGCCAAGAGTAGTTCACTACAATGAAGGAGCGAACTTCCAACTTCAGAGAGAAGAGCTCGACTTGTTACCCGAAACCCAAGAAAGAGCTCGAATCAGGGAAGAAGCTCTAAAACGTCGAATGGCTTCCAGATATAATCAAAAGGTGGTGCCGAGAAGTTTCATAGAAAATGATCTCATCCTAATCCAAAATGATATCGGAACAACTCGACCAGGAGAGGGAAAGCTGGCAGCAAACTGGAAAGGACCCTACCGAGTTATAGAAGTGCTTGGAAAGGGCTACTACAAACTGTCCGAACTCGACGGACGGGAGCTTCCCAGGTCATGGCACGCTTGCAACCTCAGAAGGTACTACAGTTAGAAAAAAGTATATAAAAGATCTCATCATTGGATGCACTCTTTTTCCTGAAAAGGTTTTTTAATGAGGCACCAAGTTGAGACTTAGACGATCCCATATGTATATATTTCTACCTTTTATTTTAAATAAAATATTTTTGAAATATTCTACAAAGATTTCAAGACGCATTAATCTGAAGTATTCATCGTCCGATTATAAAGCGACAGATCGACATAAAGTAAAAAACAATTTCACTGTACGATCACGATAAAGACAAATCGTCCGATAAAGGTGAAAACGCGATTCACCCAAAAGACGATCTAGAGATGACAACCACTTTCTACAAATCGGCAAAGATGAACACAGAATAATGCAAGAAGTTATCGAAAGCAATCTTAAAAAGAACCTGACGAGGTCTTACGGATCGCTAAAATAATAACTTTAAAGACTGGCCGACATTGCCAAGTCGGACCAAGTCAATCCAAGTTATAAGTAAACCCTGGAAAGAGGTCTGGCCAACCCTATCAAAGAGGATTACTTTAACTTAAAAGGGCTCGATACGACAAAGTCAGCCCAAAACTAAAAGTTATCAAAGTAGTCCCTGAAAGAGATCTGACAAAGATCCAAGAAAGAGGACTACAAATAACTTAAAGGAGACCAATATAACCAAGTCGGACTCCTACTACTGAAAAGTTATCAAAGTAGTCCCTGAAAGAGATCTGACAAAGATCCAAGAAAGAGGACTACAAATAATTTAAAGGAGACCGATATAACCAAGTCGGACTCCTACTACTGAAAAGTTATCAAAGTAGTCCCTGAAAGAGATCTGACAAAGATCCAAGAAAGAGGACTACAAATAACTTAAAGGAGACCGATATAATCAAGTCGGACTCCTACTACCTCCCTGAAAGAGATCTGACAAAGATCCAAGAAAGAGGACTACAAATAACTTAAAGGAGACCGATATAATCAAGTCGGACTCTTACTACTACTAACAGTTACCAAAGTAGTACCAGAAAGAGATTTGACAAAAATCCAGGAAAGAGATTGCAAAAACAACTTGGAAATGGACTGCAAAAACAACTCGGAGACCAACTTGAAGGAATCAGGTCACAAATCAAGCAAAGAACGAACCAAAAATCAAGTTAGACCTACCTAGCAACAACCACAAAGGATTCAAAATTCAAAATGCAAAAGCAGTCCAAAAAAGTGGTTAAGCTGTAGGGCTCCAACATTCACGGAAAAAGAAAAACTAAGTCCAGCACAAAAGATAAAATCCACAAGGTCGAAAAGCCTCGGAGGCAACCAAAACCTACCACAAAGAAACTAAAGCATGCTACCATTTGTTTTTTATAAAAAAACAAAAGCTGCTAAGGCGAGCAAAAGGAAAGTGTCAGCAAAACGTAAAGAGTTTAATAAAGCCCACAGGCTGGGCCAACCACATGTCCAGAATAAATATAAAAAGCTAAGAATCAGAAGACTTTTTAGTAGCATCAGGAGACGAAGGCCGAGTCTGGAGAGGAACGGCATCTACCATACCGTCATCCCGATTCAGAATCTGGCAGTCGGGATCAGAAACAGGAGGACCAACCTCGGCAGGGACAGCAGGAGTCGACACCTTGGTAGAAGCTACAGGGGGAGGATCGACATCATCCTCATCCTCGTCATCAGGGACAACCTTGCCATCCCTGACAACGTTCTCCAAACTGAAGAGACTCAGATCAGCCTCGGGAGCAATAACCCGAACTTGTGCCTTCAGGTTTTCATAGGCAGCAGTTACACTGCCAACAAGGTGACCTTGAAGTTCGGAGTAATTCTCCCGGGCATTCTCCAATTCTTCTCTTAGGCGCAACACCTCCCGGTAAGATGTCAAATAACTATCCTTGTGCCGTATAGCCGTGTCCTCGGCCAGTTTCAGAGAGCCAGCCAAGGAAGTAGATATAGCCTTCTCATTTTCTAAATCTTTTTCCAACCTGGCCACCCTTACTTCAAGCTCCCCTTTCAAATCCTTCATCCGATCAAACTCCTGTTTGGCCTCCTCCATAAAAGCTTTAGTGGCATGAAGAGGAAGACTTTGAGCAGTCCGATATAGGGCCACCCCCATATGCGCCAACTTGATACCACTACGAGTGATGTAATCAAAATGATGAAGAATCGACGCGTCGTCCATAGGAAGAACGCCATAAGGACCGACTTGTTGATCTACAAACTCAACTGCATCAAAGTCAGGAGCATCAAGATTGAAAGGTTCAGCTGTCTTTTGCTTCTTACTAGGAGGGGGACCAGGAGCCGCAACGGAAGATTGTGGAGGATCAACCTGACGAACCCGAGGGGTAGGAATGGCTCTCCTCGGCCCAGGAGAACTCGGTATAGGAGGTTTAACCAGAGGCTGAGAAGATTCCTCTCCAGCCGCTTTGGCCGAGAGGTTTAGTGCTGTGGTCGCCTTCTTTGCCTTCTTATAGGCTCTCATAGAATCATTATTCTTCGACATCTCTGAAAAACACAAAAGAATTGTTACAACACAGGAGAAACAAAGCCCGGGAGAAAGTATAAAAATAAATCAGACAATACCCAAAGCAGCCCGAACCAACGATGGATCACTCGAAAATCTCTTTGTGTCCAGGTGGGGCGGCTTCCCCCACAAATCTTCAAGAACGACCACAAAGGCCCGCTCAACCTCACTAAGCATTTCCCACGTGTAACGTGGCACTCTTACATTCTTTTGCCACTCCAGAGGAAAAGCAGGTTCATCATTTTCATCAAGGAAAAAGGGGCGAACCCCCTCAATGGCACGGACTCGGAAGGTGTTATATCCAACTCCTGACAAAGAAGCTGAAATATTTTGATAAAACCCCAAGAGTTTGGATGTAGCTGAGATGGGGCAATGTTGCAAGACCACAACAAATCAGCTTCAAAAGCGGTAAAAGGGAAAGTAACGTTTAATTGGCTGAAAAAGTATTCATAAGCATAGAAAGAGGGACGCTCCCCCTCGACGGAAGTTGGAAAACAGACTCTCTCATTAGAATCAGGAGCAACAAGCTCATAATCACCCTCGCAGGAACCGTTAGTACAAATCCTATGGCGCTTCCTCAGCTCTGTGCAAAATTCAGCATCCACAATGGAAACACACAACAAAACAAGGGAGTCCAGCCAATCGGACATCCCCTCGGGAACTTTGGAAGACATCTCTACAATGTTATTGCGAGAAGACATGAGGCCAACTAAATCCTACAAAGTAAAGAAAGAAGAGGGGATTACTAAAAACATCTCGGACAAGGGAAAAACAACTCAACAACGATGCAGGAAGATCACACAGAAAAGGAAAACCCCAAGACTCAAACCAAAATCATGGGGCATCCTTTGGAGGCAATAATCAGGCAAAGTTTCCAGAAAAAATCCACAACTCGCACCCCAGTACCCCTCAGAAAGAAAAACAAAAAGCGAAAATGCAAAAAGGATCGCTCTCATACGGTTTATCAGAAGAAAGCGCTATTTCTACAGTTTAGTAAAAACGGTCAAGAGGAAAGGTGCAAACTTTTTTCAAAACCAAGTAAAAGGCAAGTACCAACACCGAGCATACCAAAATCATCAAAGACACCAGCCCCCTTTTTTTTTTCAAGAATAAAAAAGCGTCATCATCAAAAAGCACAAACAAAAAATAACATGCAGAAAGCCCTAAAACACATCAAAGCAATAGGAAAGGCGAAAAAGACTCAGAACACGCATTGCGACTACAACCAAAGGCACAAGTAAAAGCAGAAAGGTCCAAACTTCCCTCAAAGCAAAATCGCAACTTAATTACCAAAAGCCAAAAGCAGCGAAAGAGAAAAGAAAATGCGAAAGGAACTCACCTGGAAGAAGAAAAAGCTTCAAAGGAGAAGATGTAAGTCGTCCCGATAATCGCCAGGCAACGCCGCCACGAAAGAAAAGAAGAAGTGAAGACGAAAAACAGAGAACGAGAATAACGAAGAAAATGATGAAGAAGTTACGAAAAAGCAAAGAAGAGAAACCGTCTCTGATTATTCAAAAATCAAAATAAAGAGCCAAAGGAAAAAACGGAGCAATTAAAGCTAATTAATTAGGGCATTAAATCCTCACACGTTCCCCAGGACAAAGCGCTAATATAAAAGGGCGCGCTTTTAGAGGAAAACGTTCTACATTCAAAAAGCTGCTGCAAGGAAATCGACAAAATGCTTGAGTTCGGCTTCATTAAAAAAAAGGATCGAAGTCGAGAACTCGACCTCAAAAAGAAGACCGAGCTCAAGCAGGGGCACTGTTCATACCCAGGGTCGAGCTGTCCGAACCGGGATGTTCAGTAGCAAAGCGACCGACCTGTTCAGGTCAAACGGACCGACTTCTTTGTGAAGTTGAGAGGGGGCAACATTACAGGACCATAACAGATCGGTTTCAAATTGAGTAAAAGGAAGGGTGATACCCAAGAAAAAATAGAAAAAATCATAAACATAAAAGAAGGGGCGATCATCAACAACCCGGGTAGAAAAGCAGACTCTCTCATCAGAAGAGGGAGGGACAAGCTCATAGTTCTTCTCATCACTGGAATTACTACAAACACTATGAAACTGTCTAAGCTGTGCACAAAACACAGAATTAACCAGAGAGACACACATAAGAACCATCGAGTCCACCCAATCGGCTATACCCTCAGGAACCCGGGAAGGCATCTCTACAACGTTATTTCGGGAAGACATGAGGCCAACTAAACCCTACAAAAGAAAAGAAGAACGGATTACTCAAAAACATCTCAGCGGATGAATACACAGAAAAGGAAACCCCAAGACTCAAACTAAAACTCCTGGGGCATCCTTTGGAGGCAGTAACAAAGCGAGGTATCAAGGAAAATCTACTTACGTCCCGGCGTCTCGCAAACAAGAATAGAAGACCTCAAACAGCAAGCATTTTTCACAGGAGAAAGACAAAACACAAACAAAACAGAAAATCATCTTCCTACAGTCTATCAGCAAGAAACAACAGCAAACATACCAGGAAAAAATGCGACCTTTTTTCAGAATCAAACAAAACTATCATTCCAAAGCTTCAAAATCAAAAGCATTTCGCAACATGCAAAAACCCTAAAGGCATCAAGAAACAAAGACCATGCAAAAGACGAAGAAATTACGAAACACACAGTGATCAGGCACAGCGGAAAAAAGAAAGATCCAAACTTTCTCTAAAGAAAAATCAAAACTTGATCACAAAGGCAACGAAAGAGAAAGAAAATATGAATGGAACTCACCTGGAGAAGGAAGAAGCTTCGGAGGAAAGAAGGAGGCGTAAAAATGGAAGCTGCCCAAAAAATTCGTCGAGCGACGCCGCAACGAGAGAAAAAGCAGAAATGAGGGCAAAAAACAGAGAGCGAGAAAACAAAGGAAGAAAATGTGAAGAAGTTACAAAGGAGCGAAGAAGAGAAACCGTTTCTGAGTTTTCAAAAATCAAAAGCTTCAAAGGAAAAATGGGGCAATTAATGCTAATTAATGAAAGTATTAAACCCTCACACGTTTCCAAAGCACTGATGTGAAAGCGCGCGCTTTTAGAGAAAAACGTTCTACATTCAAAAGATTCTACAAAAAGGGAAAAATCGACGAAATGCTTGAGTTCGGCTCCACTATAGAAGGACCGAAGTCAAGGACTCGACCTTAAAAAAGAAGACCGAGCTTAAGCAGGGGCACTGTTCATACCCTGGGTCAAGCTGTCTGATCCGGGATGTTTAGCGACATGGCGACCGACCTCTTCAGGTCCGACTAGCCGACCTCTTCTTAAAGAGATCGGCCAAACCGACAGGAGAGCCCAACAGAGGGCCCAAATAGAGGAACACAACCCGAATCCAAAGGCAATCCAAGCCTATAGAGATAAAGGCGGTTCCCTTGAAGATAAGCTGACTTCACCCAAAATAAGATAAAGATAAGATAAGATAACTAACTTATCTTATCAAAAAGGTCAGCCCACACTACTATAAATACACTGGAGCACCCAGGTATAGCTTATACTCTGATTCTACATAAAACCTGCTTAATACCCGTGCTAACTTAAGCATCGGAGTCTCTTGTAGGTACCCCCCACCCTCCGGTGACCAAGGATCAGCAGTGCAGCCAGTCCAACAAGTTGGGCGCGGCGACTTCGGCCACCCTCAACAAGTCGGACACAACAGCTCCGACCAGCACAGAAGATCTCAACCGAGATTGACCTCCAGTTTCAGGTAACCCTCGGAACAGGAGGCACCATAGGATTTGTAGTGATAGGGATCAAGAGAAAAATTATGAGTTAGTGTCACCTGACCCTGAGGAGAGTGTTAGCTTTCCTTCTTTGACTTAAGGGAAACGTCCCTTTTTCTATGACTATTTCTTTAGTCAATTGAATATTACTATTCCTTTTATCCCTTTTGAGATCGAGTTGTTGTGGTCCTGCAATGTAGCTCCTTCCCAGCCCTACCCGAACTCTTGAGGCTTCATAAAAATCTTCCAATTGTTGTGTCAGGAACTGGATATCCGACCTACCCAAACTCTTTTTCTTTATCTTTTTGTGTTGACGAAGCCTGGAGCAGCTAAGAAGAAAGCTTCCTGGATTTCTTTCCGAGCTACCCAAGGAAATAAAGTGTTCTCTATGTATGATGAGTCCTTTAGGGACTTTAAGAACTATTATTTCAAGGTCCGAGCTATTGAGGGAGCCCAGCCCTTCTTTTTAGATGAAAATGATGAACCTACCTTCCCTTTGTGCTGGCAAAAGAATGTGGTAGTGGCTAAGTATTCTTGGGAAAGTCTAGATGAGGTTGAGCAGGCCTTTGTGCATGTGTTAGAGGAAAATTGGGAAGAGCCTCCCCATCTCGATACGAAGAAGTTTCTAGGAGATCATTCCCTTCTTCATGCTGAATTGGGTAGTGGCCGGCTTCTTTTATGGTTTTTTTTTGTGGTTGAATTTTTACCTCCATCTGTTTGTGACTTGTTTTCTTGATTCCTTCTTTCAGAGATGGTGAAATCTACGGACTCCATGAAACATTTTCGTAGGGCTAAGAAAGCAACAGCTGCCCAAAACATCTTGGCTAAGACTGTAGAGGGAGAGTCTTCTCAGGTTCCTCCAAAGAAACCAACATTGGGTGCTTCTGGTCCGAGGAAGATTATTCCAACCCCTCAGGTCCGATTTGTCCCCTCTGACCCAGTTCGACCATCTCCTGATGCTGCTTCTTCTCCTACTACTGGTCCTCTTCCTAAAAAACAAAAGACTGTTGATCCTTATGACTTGGATGCCCCTGAATTTGATGCCGTAGGGTTTGTTGATAATCAAATTGCTCCTTATGGTTGACTTCCAATAGATGATGTGTCCATCCTTCATTATTTGAATTTCATCACCAATAACAGTATTCGGATGGCCTATATGGGAGCGGCTTTGTTTCGTACTGTCCAGGGTTCCCCGGTTCTTGCACCTAAGGCTTTTCTGGAGGATGCTAAGTCGGAATTTGATAGAGTCAAAGGGTTGAAGGATGAGCTTGATGCTAGGGTTATTAAGCTGGAGTTGGATTTGGAGAACGAGAAGTCCCATGCTACCAGGGCTGAGGCGGCTGTAAATTTGGCAGAGGAGATAGCGAAGAAACATAAGGAAAGTTATACCCGCACTTATGCCGAGGTGTTGGAGCTGAGGGAGAGGCTTGATTCTGCCCGTGCGGATTACGCCGATCTCCAGTGGTCATCTGGTGGAAACTGTGACGGGTGCTTATGAAAACTTGAAGGCCCAGGTCCGAGTTCTTGCTCCCGAACTCGAACTGACTCTCTTTAGTTTAGATAATGTAGTGGAGGATGGTAGAATTGTGCCTGCTCTGGACGATGAAGATGACGGGCCTCCTCCTGCACCGCCAGCCAAAGTTTCTGCAGCCACAACTTCTTCAAATCCTTCTGCTGAGGTTGACTATTCCCAACCTGATTTTGATTGTCAAATTCTTAATCGTGAGGATGGGACTGTGGACGCCACTCCTATGAATATCGTTCTTCCTCCTTCAGCCATCGAAGCTACTACTGGGGAAACTTTGAACCCCTTATGATTTCTTTGTTTTATCTGTACAGCCAGATTTGTGGGCTTTTGAACTCTATTTTTTGTATCTTGTGTATGGTTTGACTTCTTTGACTTTTAGTTGCTTCTGTGCTACTTTATTTTTGAAAACAAAAATGCTTTTAAACTCTTGAGGCTGCCTATTAGGTGGCCTTTTGAGTCTTTTAAATGTTTTTATTTTGATGGGTATATTTCTCTAATATACTTTGGATACCTTTGCAACTTTTGCAGATTTTTATAGAGTGTTGATACTCTGCTATCCGACCTCTTTTTTTTTATCAGATCTTGTTTTGTCCACTTGGTTGGTCGAGGTGATCGTTGGGGCTAATTTGTCCAGCAAATTTTTAGTGTTCTTTTGGAACCTTTTTAGTTAGCTCGAACAATTTTAATAGCCTTGTCGTGGAGTCATGGCTTTTTGGGCAAAGCTGTGTCCCTTTTAGCGCACGCTTTTCATTGGTCCGACTTCTTTTGTCGATCATTCGTAAGTTATTTTTAGTAGTCCATTTTTAGTCAGACCTCGTCATGCCACTTTTTATGGATTACTTTTTATAACGTTTTTGCATTGATCGGTTTGGTCCGACTTCTTCTTTGTCGGTCCTTCTGAAGTTATTTTTAGTAGTCCATTTTTAGTCAGACCTCATCAGGCCACTTTTTATAGATTACTTTTTATAACTTTTTGTTTTGTCCGACCTCTTTGTCGGTCCTTCTTAAGTTATTTTTAGCAGTCTATTTTTAGTTAGACCTCGTCAGGCCGCTTTTTATGGATTGCTTTTTATAACTTCTTGCATTAATCTATTTTTATTGCTTTCACCTTGCCGACGTTGTCATGATCGGGCGATGAATTTGGTATTCATCTTGCCAACCTTGTCGTGATCGGACGATGAATTTTGGTATTCATCTTGCCGACCTTATCGTAATCGGACGATGAATTCTTTTGCACTCAGATTAATGTGTCTTGGTAGGAAAATTTTTTAGGGATTCTGAAAAGCTTTATTCAAGTAGGAAATATAAAATAGACAAGCATATATACATATAAGTTCTTACCCTTCCAAGTCAAGAAATTTTGTAGATCTTGGCCTGGCGCCTCGTTAAAAACTTTTTCAGGAAAAAGATTGCACCTTGACCTAAGATCTTTATCACTTTCAAACTATAGTACCTTCTTAGGTTACAGGCATGCCATGACCATGGTAGCTCTCACCCTTCGAGGTCGGACACCTTGTAGTAGCCCTTTCCCAATACCTCTATAACTCGGTAAGGCCCTTTCCAGTTAGCTGCTAGCTTCCCTTCTCCTGATCGTCCTGCTCCGATGTCATTTCGGATTAGGATGAGATCGTTGATGGTGAAACTTCGCTGGACTACCTTCCGGTTGTACCTTGAAGCCATTCGACGCTTTAATGCTTCCACTCTAATCTGAGCTCTTTCTCGGACCTCGGATAGGAGGTCGAGTTCTTCCCTTTGTTTTTGGGAGTTGATCTCTTCATTGTGGAGGATAATTCTGGGGGATCCTTCCTCTACCTCCACTGGGATCATTGCCTCCATTCCGTAAGCAAGTCGGAAAGGAGATTCTCCTGTGGTAGAGTGCGGAGTTGTCCGATATGCCCATAGGACTTAGGGGAGCTCTTCGGTCCAGGCTCCCTTTGCATTCTGTAGTCTCCGTTTTCACCCAGCTAGTATGACTTTGTTGGCAGATTTTGCCTGTCCGTTAGCTTGTGGGTGTTCTACGGATGTGAATTGGAGCTTTATTTTCAAGTCAGCTACCAAGTTCCTGAAACATGTATCAGTGAATTGAGTGCCATTATCTGTGGTGATGGAGTAAGGGACCCCAAACCTTGTGATAATGTTTCTGTATAAAAATTTCTGACTTCTTTGAGCGGTGGCATTAGCTAGGGGCTCTGCCTCAATCTTTTGTGAAATAGTCTACCCCTACGATGAGGAACTTGACTTGTCCTGATCCTTGGGGAAAGGGTCCGAGGAGGTCGAGCCCCCACTTTGCAAATGGCCAAGGTGACGTTACACTGATGAGCTCTTCTGGTGGAGCGATGTGGAAGTTAGCATGCTTCTGACATGGAGGGCATGTCTTGACGAACTCTGTCGCTTCTTTTTGTAAGGTTGGCCAGAAGAATCCAGCTCGTAGTACCTTTTTAGAAAGAGCTCGTTCCCCCAAGTGGTTGCCACACATGCCACTGTATACTTCTTCTAGGACTTCCCTTGTATTGGGGGTCGGTACGCATTTTAGGAGGGGTGTTGAGATCCCTCTCCTATATAAGATGTCGCCTACTATGGTGTAATACTGTGCTTCTCATATCAACCTCTTTACCTCCTTCTTATCCGTGGGGAGTGCCTCTGACTTAAGGTAATTGATTATGGGGGTCATCCACCCTTGATCTTGAACTGATATGGTTAGGACCTTTTCTTTCTCTGAGATTGATGGGCTTTGTAGCGTTTCCTAGATGAGGCTTCTATTATTGCCCCCTGGTTTGGTGCTGACTAACTTTGAGAGTGCATCAGCTCGAGCATTCTGTTCCCAAGGTATATGTTGGATCTCATATTCCCCGAGTTGTTCAGGCTGTTCTCTGGTCTTGTCCAGATAATTTTTCATAGTGGGATCCTTAGATTGGTAGCTCCCTTCTATTTGAAGATGGTGAGCTTTTGAACTCCTACCTCCTTAGCCAGCCTCAAACCAGTCAGTAATGCCTCATATTCAGCTTGGTTGTTTGAAGCAGGGAATTCGAACTTTAATGAGAGTTCGATTTGGGTTCCCTGATCGCTTTCTATTATCACACCTGCGCCACTCCCGGTTTTGTTTAAAGAGCCATCCACGTAGAGATTCCATCTTGTGGGAGTTCCCAGGGTATCAGTGTACTCGGCTATGAAGTCGGCCAGGTACTGTGATTTAATGGCTGTCCGAGCTTCATATTGAAGATCGAATTCAGATAACTTGATCGCCCACTATAGGATTCTTCCCACTAAGTCTGTCTTCTGTAGGATGCCTTTTATGTGCTGGTTGGTCCGAACTTTGATAGTGTGCGCTTGAAAGTACGGGCGAAGTCATCGAGAAGTCAGTATGAGTGCGTAGGAAATCTTTTCTATCTTTTGATAGTTTAGCTCGACCCCTTGTAAAGCTTTGCTGATGAAGTAGATGGGTTGATGCCCACCTTCGTCTTCTCTGACTAGTGCTGAAGCGATTTCCCGATTTCCCAATGCGAGGTATAATATGAGTACTTCTTCTTCCTGTGGTCGGGTAAGAACTGGTGGTTGCCCCAAGAATTTTTTGAAGTCTTGGAAGGCTTGCTCACACTCTGTTGTCTACTTAAACCTCTTTCCTTTCCTTAATGTGGAGTAAAAGGGAAGAGATCTGATGGCTGACACGACTAGAAACCTGGACAGGGCTGCAAGTCTACCGTTGAGCTGTTGTACTTCTTTGACGCAAGTCGGGCTTTTCATGTCTAGTATAGCCTGACATTTATCTGGGTTTGCCTCGATTCCTCTTTGCATGAGTATGAAGCCCAAGAATTTGTCAGCTTCTACTGCAAAGGTACATTTTGCAGGATTAAGTCGCATTCCATGCTTTCTGATGGTGTCAAATACTTTGGTTAGGTCGGGCAACAAGAATTCCTCACTTTGTGTTTTTACCAGCATATCGTCTACGTAGACTTCCATTAATTTCCCAATGTGGTCTGCAAAGACTTTGTTCATCAATCTTTGGTAGGTAGCTCCTGCATTTTTTAGCCCAAATGACATGACGATGTAGCAGTAGTTCACTTTTGGGGTTAAGAACGAGGTATTTTCTTGGTCGGGTGGGTACATTGGGATTTGATTGTATCATGAATAAGCATCCATGAAGGAGAGGTATTTGTATCCGGAAGAGGCATCCACTAGAGCATCTATACTTGGGAGTGGGTAGGGATCTTTTGGACAGGCTTTATTGAGATCAGTGTAGTTAGTGCACATCCGCCACTTTCCATTTGACTTTTTTACCAAGACAACGTTGGCTAACCATAGTGGGTACTTGACCTCTCTTATAAATCCTGCCTCCAGTAAGGCTAGTACCTGTTCTTCCACAGCTTGGGACTTTTCCGGTCCGAGCTTCCTACGCTTCTGCTGCATTGGCCGAGATCCTGGGTATACCGCCAGTTTGTGGCATATTAGTTTGGGATCTATGCTCGGCATGTCTGCGGCTTTCCACGCAAAGAGATCGGCACTATCCTTTATGAATTGTATCAGAGATTCTTTTAAATCTCCCTTTAAAGTTACCCCGAAATTTGTCGTCTTATCCTGGGCGTCACCAATTTCGACCTCCTCAGTCTCGCCTTCAGGTTGTGGACGAAGTTCCTCACGAGCTCGAACTCCCCCGAGTTCAATAGTGTTGACTTCCTCTCCTTTGGGGTTGCCTTTGAGGTTCAGACTTTCATTGTAATAGCGTCGCGCAATTTTTTGGTCTCCTTTTATCGTGGCGATCCCTTCCGGAGTTGGGAACTTCATGCACAGATGTGGAGTTGAAACCACTGCGGCGAGCTGGTTCAGTGTTGTCCGACCTATTAGGGCGTTGTAGGCTGAGCTCACGTCGACTACGATGTAGTCTATATTGAGTGTCCTTGACCGGGTTCCCTTTCCAAAGGTTGTGTGTAGTGAGATATATCCAAGTGGTTGGATTGGAGTATCCCCCAATCCGAACAAACTATTCGGGTATGCCCTGAGCTCTTTATCCATCAAACCGAGTTTGTCAAAGGCGGATTTGAACAAGATATCCGTGGAGCTTCCTTGGTCTACTAGTGTTCTGTGGAAATTAGCATTGGCCAATATGATAGTGATGACCACAGGATCATCGTGTCCCGGGATGACGCCCGTTGCATCTTCTTGGGTAAAGGTAATTGTGGGAGGTCGGATGACCTCTCTTCTTCCCCTTTCATGATATACCTCTTTAAGGTGTCTTTTGTAATATGATTTAGAGATCCCTCCTCCTGGGAATCCTCCATTTATCATATGAACATGTCTCTCAGAAGTATGGGGTGGTCGTTCAACCCATCCGACCTCTTTGTCCCGTCTTCTCTTCCTTGGTTTGTCAGTTTTGTTAGCCAAGAACCTATTTAGTCTTCCCTATTTAGTCTTCCTTCCCGGGCTAGCTTCTCTATGACGTTCTTTAGGTCATAGCATTCGTTGGTGGGGTGTCCATAGATTCGGTGATATTCGCAGTACTCTATCCGACTTTCCCATCCTTTTTTGCTTTTGATTGGGCGGGGTGGTGGGATCTTCTCAGTGTTGCATATTTCTCGGTAAACATCCACAAGAGATACCCGAAGAGGGGTATAATTGTGGTATTTTTTAGGCTTCTCACTGGATTGATCTTTTTTTTCTTGGACTCTTTATCCTTGTCCCGAGAGGGGTAGAAAAATCCAGGTTTTGAGGTTTCTCTTAATCGATAGTTCTCCTCCATGTTGATATACTTCTCTGCCCTTTCTTGTACCTCGTTCAGAGATGTTGGATGCTTTTTTTATATAGAGTGATTAAAAGGTCCTTCTCGCAGGCCATTGATACGACCTATGATGGCTGCTTCAGTTGGCAGGCTTTGTATATCCAGACATGCTTTGTTGAATCTTTCCATGTAGATGCGAAGACTTTCCTGATCTCCTTGCTTGATCCCTAACAGGCTTGGGGCGTGTTTGGCTTTGTCCTTTTGGTTGGAGAATTTGGCAAGGAATTTTTTGGCTAAGTCGTCAAAACTTGTGATGGATCTAGGAGGCAAACCGTTGAACCACTTTATTGCTGTCTTTGTGAGGGTAGTCGGGAAGGCTTTACACCGAACGGCATCCGAGGTGTCAGTGAGATACATTCTGCTTCTGAAATTGCTGAGATGATGGCTTGGATCTGAGGTACCGTTGTATGAAGTCATGTCGAGGGATTTAAAATCCTTTGGGACTTTAGCTTTCATGATCTCTTTGGTGAAGGGATCTTGGTCTTTTTGGGAGTTATCTTCATGGTTGGGATGAGCAGTTCTGGTCTTGAGATCTGCTTTGAGTTTTGCGAGCTTGACCTCTAGCTCTCGGCAACGTCTAGCTTCTCTTCGGAGGTCTCTTTCAGCCTCCTACAGATGTTCAGCCTCCTGTTCAAGCTGTTTGAGATGATCCTGTTGTTCTTGGATAGCTTTCAATATTTCTGTGTTGGAGGGTTGTTTATCCCCCTTGTTTTGAGGTGCATCTTTTGATGTGACCTTTGTATTTTTAAGCGGGGTTCTTTCTTCCAAACCGGAGTAGTGATCGTTGTCAAGGTTGTCCGCCATGAGGATGGGATGACTTCCAGGTTCCCCAGCAACGGCGCCAATATTCCGAGGGTTACCTGAAATTGAAGGTTGATCTCGGATAAGATCTGTTATGGTGGCTGGAACTGTCGTGTCTGACTTGCTTGACTTGATGAAACTGCTGATCCTTGATCACCGGAGGGTGGGGGTACCTGCAAGAGACTCTGATACTTAAGTTAGCATAGGCTTTGAGCAAGTTTTAGTAGAAAATTGGAGTATGAGTTATACCTGGGTGCTCCAGTGTATTTATAGAAGTGTGGGCTGACCTTTCTAGATAAGATAAGTTAGTTATCTTATCTTATCTTTTTAAGTGAAGTCATCTTATCTCTAAGGGGGGCCGCCTTTATCTTTCTAGGCTTTAGTTGCCTTTAGACTGGGCTATGTCCCTTAGTTTTGGGCCTTCTTAGGCTTCTTGTGGCGATTTGGCCAAACTCTTTTAAAGAAGAGGTCGGGGGACCTGACCTGAAGAGGTCGGTTGTTTTGTCTTCAATCAACCCGGGTCGGATAGCTCGACCCAGGGTATGAACAGATATCTTACCTTGTCCAATGAGTTTTGGGGTAAAACCCACTACTCACCCAAGCTAGATTACACCTAAACAATAAGAACACAAAGAAACTCAATAACCCAATTGCCATTTTTGAAAATGACATAGGGCAGAGAAATGGAGCTTAGAAAAAGAGTTTCGTACCAACTTTGATCGATTAGAAAGGAAGGACTCGGTAAGAGCTTCGCGTGGCCGCAAACTATTCGTCAAACCAAGCACCGTAGCTCAAGATATGGCCAAAAGAAGGAGATGATGAATAGTGTCAATGGTGGATACTCTTCTCTCTCAATGTCACGTTCCTCTCTCCCTCTTATGCTAAAAATGAGCTTTCTTGGCTCATTTATGATTTTATATATATGTTGGGCTTGAGCCCAGTCCAACCGCGTAGCGTTTTTAGTTCGTTTGGCCTAACTTTGGGCCAAAACCTTTAGAATAAGTGCCCGGTTTGCTATTTCAAATACTTTACTAAGATTTTCTACTATTTTATTCTCTCTCTCTCGCAGTACCAGACAGACTTAAGCCAGTACTGCCAGCCAATCTACCGGTACATATATTTACGCAAAATTTTTCAGAACGAAATATTTTTCCACTCAGAAAAATTCACTGAATTCGAATATCACCTTTATATTTAAAAAAAAATATTTTTATATTTTTGAACCTATTTTGGGGAATTAAATTATTCTACTCTACTTAAGGGGTTTTTACGTAAAACTCTGGTTTTTACAAGCTGAGCATTGAAAGCACCATTGTTGTGGGTAGGAGGCATTTTAAAAAGAGTAAATAGCTATTTCTGACCATAAAAGATTCAGAGACTAACAAAACTGACTATGAAATATTGAAAGTAAGTTGTACCCATATAAGATAAGTATTGTTCGACAAAAATAACTAATTGTTAAATTTTTATTGATAATTCCATAAATATCCTTCTCCTTTCTTTGTCCTTCCTCATAATCCTTCCATAACCACCACTATCTCTGCTACAAAATCCACCATCCTACCAGATCTACTCCTCTATTCCCACCTCTTTTTCCCTATCTCTCCTTCCTTTCTTTTTTTCTACTACTCCTCCCTCCTCGTCCTTTCTTCCTCTGCCGCCTTTGCTTCTCACTCTCCCGATGCCGCCACTACAACCATCTTTTCTTTTTTCCCTTTTCTTGCTCCACCTTCCTCCCTTGCCTTTAGCCATCGTCATTGCTACCCTCCTCTCTCTATGTCTTGCCTTTGCTTTTGCCTCACTCCTCATTTCCTCTTCCTCTCTTAGTTGGCTCAGCCGCCACTGAAATTGACTAACCCTTTGTGTTCGGAAAGGGTCAATTGGAGGGCTCGATTGCGCGTGAGCCACGCATTGATGTTGGGGTGCCACTGTGCGAGAATGTGGTTTTAGACAACGATGTAGTTGGTCTACTCGGAGCTGCCGGTAGTAGAAACGACATTGGCCTCGATCTCCTCCACTGTGAAGGAGCTGAAGGGAAACTGACAGAGATGTTGATAAGAGCCTCGATGACGCAGTCTTTGGCAACATCATTATGGAGATTTCTGGCGGTGATGGAGACGGTGTTGTTGATCTCAATGAAGAACTTTCAGTCACCTCCACCGCCCCCAAATCATCGCCGCCAGTGTTTTGTTGAAGCAGAAGCAGAAAGAAGG
>NC_029793.2:19280193-19287189 GCF_000816755.2 Arachis ipaensis
AATTCTCGATTTGTAGAATTTTCTAAATTCTCTTAATTCAATTCCCGATTCATTTAGGAAATTTTTAACAACTGATGATGTAAGATTTATTTTGGTTATCAGTACTTCATGGATTCATTGTTAAAGGTGCAAAGAGACATTTGGAATCATGTATTCATGTCTAACTTTGTTAATTAGTTTGGATCTTTGTAATAGTCTTTATATAACTCTTACGAAAGAACAATTTTACTTCAACCTTCAAGGGCTTGGTTAAAGATAGAAGAATACATTTCTTTTCTTTTATGGATTCTATTCCATGGATTATTAACAGATTGATTTTTACAGTCTTTGGATGGTTCTTTGAATATTTTATCTCTCTCTCAACCTTCAACCTCTATTTTTTTATTCGTGCTATGAATGTAACTGCTTTTAGCTTTTTAGTGATTTTTACTCAAATTTTTTATTATTGACTTGTGAAATTTCTATATTATTGTGTGATTTTTTTTTGTGACTATTTTTTAAGTATAGTTAATGGTGAATGATGTTAAATCTATGATTCTGATGTGGTGGTGTTAGTAGAAGATGATGATAAATATGAGAAATGGCTGCAGTGATGGACGACAATGGTGGAGGATGACTATGAAACTCTGATCATGGTGGTGGTGGTAACAGAGAAGGAGGAGGAGGAGGAGGTAGTGGATTTTGGAGCGAAAGTGATGGTGGTTATAGAAGAAAAATGAGGAATGAAGAGGAAAGAATAGGGGTAGTTACAGAATTATTAATAAAAATTTAACAATTGGTCATTTTGTCAAACGAAACTTATCTTATATGGGTACAACTTTAGTTTCAATATTTCATGGTCATTCTGTCAACGTCTGAATCTTTCATGGTCAGAAATTGCTATTTACTCTTTTAAAAAAGTAAAATACCCTAAATGAAAGTGTGGGATATATGTTGTATTCTCTCTAGGTCACACATGATGGGAAACCCAAATAGATTGCTCTTCGGGCATCCTTACTTCAAGGTATTTCCAAGTTTTGATGATGTTAAAGTAGTGAGTTTGTGAGGAATGTGTTAAGAATCAAGTGGTGATTGTTGTATATGCTATTTTGTTTGCAGAAGAAGCAACCATATTATGATTTTTTTGGTTGGTTTTGTAACACTGATGAGCGGATAATTTATACGCTTTTTGGCACTCTCCACGTGTAGACTTCAAGCTCAGCCCAAGCACACACCAAGTGGGCCCCGGAAGTGGATTTATGCATCAATTACTTACTTCTGTAAACCCTAGTAGCTAGTTTATTATAAATAGGACCTTTTACTATTGTATTAGATATCCTGGATTGTATTTCTGATCCTGTGATCACGTTTGAGGGCTGGCCATTCGGCCATGCCTGGACCTTCTTCACTTATGTATTTTCAAACGGTAGAGTTTCTACACTCCATAGATTAAAGTGTGGAGCTCTGCTGTTCCTCAAAGATTAATGCAAAGTACTACTATTTTTCTATTCAACTCAACTTATTCCGCTTCTAAGATATCCATTCGCACTTCAACCTGAATGTGATGAATGTGACAATCATCATCATTCCCAATGAACGCGTGCCTGACAACCACTTCCGTTCTACCTTAGATTGAATGAGTATCTCTTGGATCTCTTAATCAGAATCTTCGTGGTATAAGCTAGATTGATGGCGGCATTCATGAGAGTCCGGAAAGTCTAAACCTTGTCTGTGGTATTCCGAGTAGGACTCTGGGATTGAATGACTGTGACGTACTTCAAACTCGCGAGTGCTGGGCGTAGTGACAGACGCAAAAGGATAGTAAATCCTATTCCAGTATGATCGAGAACCTCCAGATGATTAGCCATGCAGTGATAGCGCATCGGACCATTTTCACAGAGAGGAATAGGACGCAGCCATCGACAAGGGTGATGCCTCCAGACGATTAGCCGTGCTGTGACAGAGCATTTGGACCATTTTCCAGAGAGGATTAAAAGTAGCCATTGACAAAGGTGATGTCCTTACATAAAGCCAGCCATGGAAAGGAGTAGGATTGATTGGATGAAGGCAGCAGGAAAGAAGAGGTTCAGAGGAACGAAAGCATCTCTATGCGCTTATCTGAAATTCTCACCAATGATTTACATAAGTATTTCTATCCTTCTTTTATTATTTAATTTCGAAAAATCCATAATTATTTTATATCCGCCTGACTGAGATTTACAAGGTGACCATAGCTTGCTTCATACCAACAATCTCCGTGGGATCGACCCTTACTCACGTAAGGTTTATTACTTGGACGACCCAGTGCACTTGCTGGTTAGTTGTATCGAAGTTGTGACAAATTATGAATTGAGATTAGAGCACCAAGTTTTTGGAGCCATTACCAGAGATCACAATTTCGTGCACCAAGTTTTTGGCGCCGTTGCCGGGGATTGTTCGAGTTTGGACAACTAACGGTTCATCATGTTGCTCAGATTAGGTAATTTTCTTCTTATTTTGTTTTCAAAAAAAAATATTTTAAAAAAAAAATTTTCAAAAATCTTTCAAAAATTCCTCATTTGTTTTCAAAAATTATTCTAAATTTTTAAGAATGAATTCTAGAGTTTCATGAAAAATGTTGGAGCCTGGCTGGCTGTAAAGCCATGTCTAATTCTTTTGGATAGGGGCTTCCAACCATCAGCATAGAGGCAAGTTAATTTGATAAGTAATGAGCAGTATGTTCTGATGTTACATGCTAAAGCTTGGCTGGCTATTAAGCCATGCCTAACTCTCATATTGGAGCTTTAGACTAAGAGTACAAAGATTCCTGGAATTCATATTAAAAATTTTGGAATCCTTATTTTTTTTTTCAAATTAATTTTCGACAAATACCAAAAAAAATTTAGAAAATCATAAAAATCAAAAATATTTTGTGTTTCTTGTTTGAGTCTTGATTCAATTTTTAAGTTTGGTGTCAATTGCATACTCATCTTGCATTTTTCGAAAATTGCATTCATGCATTGTATTCATCATGATCTTTAAGTTGTTCTTGATAAACCTTCTTGATTGATCTTCATATTTTATTGTTTTGTGTTGTATGGTGTTTTTCATATGCATTCTTGCATTCATAGTGTCTATACATGAAAAATTTCTAAGTTTGGTGTCTTGCATGTTTTCTTTTCTTGAAAATTTTTCAAAAATAAGTTCTTGATGTTCATCATGATCTTCATAGTGTTCTTGGTGTTCATCTTAACATTCATAGCATTCTTGCATGCATTCATTGTTTTGATCCAAAATTTTCATGCATTGCATCATTTTCATATTTTTCTCTCTCATCATTAAAAATTCAAAAAATAAAAAAAATATCTTCCCCTTTTTCTCTCATAAATTTTCGAAAATTTGAGTTGACTTTTTCAAAAATTTTTAAAATTCAATTGTTTCTTATGAGTCAAATCAAATTTTCAATTTAAAAATCTTATCTTTTCAATATCTTTTTCAAAAATCAAATCTTTTTCATTTTTCTTATCTATTTTCGAAAATTCCAAAAATATTTTTCAAAAATATTTTTCTTAATTTTACATCATATTTTCGAAAATATTCTCATTAATTAATGTTTTGATTCAAAAATTTCAAGTTTGTTACTTGCTTGTCAAGAAAGATTCAAACTTTAAGTTCTAGAATCATATCTTATGATTTCTTATGAATCAAGTCATTAATTGTGATTTTAAAAATCAAATCTTTTTCAAAACTAATTTCAATCATATCTTTTCAAAAATATCTTTTTATCTTATCTTTTTCAAAATCATATCTTTTTCAAAAATTTGATTTTAAAATATCTTTTCTAACTTCTTATCTTCTTATCTTTTCAAAATTGATTTTCAAAGTTGTTTCAACTAACTAACTAACTCTTTGTTTGTTTCCTATCTTTTTCAAAACCACCTAACTAACCCTATCTCTCTAATTTTCAAAAATATCTTCCCTCTTTTTCAAAATTTCTTTTTAATTAACTAACTATTTTAATTTTTGATTTCTATTTTCGAAAAACTACTAACCTTTTTCAAAAACTGTTTTTGAAAATCACTAACTCTTTTTCAAAAATTTTTTCGAAATTTTCCCTCTCTCATCTTATTCTATTTATTTATTCATCCACTAACATCTCCTCCTCACATCACTCACCAAAAATCCGAACTCCCTCTCTCTCTCTGAGTTCAGATTTTCTTCTTCTTTTCTTCTACTCACACAAGGACCTCTATACTGTGGTATAAAGGATCCCTATTATTATTATTATTATTTTTCTGTGCCCTCTTCTTTGTCATATGAGCAGGAGCAAGGACAAGAATATTCTTGTTGAAGCAGATCCAGAACCTGAAAGGACTCTGAAGAGGAAACTAAGAGAAGCTACATTACAACAATCCATAGATAACCTTTCAGAAATTTTTGAACAGGAAGAGGACATGGCAGCTAAAAATAATAATAATGCAAGGAGGATGCTTGGTGACTTTACTGCACCAAATTCCAATTTACATGGAAGAAGCATCTCCATTTCTGCTATTGGAGCAAATAATTTTGAGCTGAAACCTCAGCTAGTTTCTCTGATGCAGCAGAACTGCAAGTTTCATGGACTTCCATCTGAAGATCCCTTTCAGTTCTTAACTGAATTCTTGCATATCTGTGATACTGTTAAGACTAATGGAGTAGATCCTGAAGTCTACAGGCTCATGCTTTTCCTTTTTGCTGTAAGAGACAGAGCTAGAGTGTGGTTGGACTCTCAACCCAGAGATAGCCTGAACTCTTGGGATAAGCTGGCCACGACTTTCTTAGCCAAGTTCTTTCCTCCTCAAAAGCTGAGTAAGCTTAGAGTGGATGTTCAGACCTTCAGACAGAAAGAAGGTGAATCCCTCTATGAAGCTTGGGAGATATACAAAGAACTAACCAAAAAGTGTCCTTCTGACATGCTTTCAGAATGGACCATCCTGGATATATTCTATGATGGTCTGTCTGAATTAGCTAAAATGTCATTGGATACCTCTGTAGGTGGATCCATTCACCTAAAGAAAACGCCTGCAGAAGCTCAAGAACTCATTGACATGGTTGCTAATAACCAATTCATGTACACTTCTGAGAGGAATCCTGTGAGTAATGGGACGCCTATAAAGAAGGGAGTTCTTGAAATTGATACTCTGAATGCCATATTGGCTCAGAATAAAATATTGACTCAGCAAGTCAATATAATTTCTCAGAGTCTGAATGGAATGCAAGCTGCATCCAACAGTACTCAAGAGGCATCTTCTGAAGAAGAAGCTTATGATCTTGAAAACCCTGCAATAGCAGAGGTAAATTACTTAGGTGAACCTTATGGAAACACCTATAATCCGTCATGGAAAAATCATCCAAATCTCTCATGGAAGGATCAACAAAAGCCTCAACAAGGCTTTAATAATGGTGGAAGAAACAGGTTTAACATTAATAAACCTTTTCCATCATCCACTCAGCAACAGACAGAGAACTCTGAACAAAATACCTCTAATTTAGCAAACTTAGTCTCTGATCTGTCCAAGGCCACTGTAAGTTTCATGAATGAAATAAGGTCTTCCATTAGAAATTTGGAAGCACAAGTGGGCCAGCTGAGTAAAAGGATCACTGAAATCCCTCCTAGTACTCTCCCAAGCAATACATAACAAAATCCAAAAGGAGAGTGCAAGGCCATTGAATTAATCACCATGGCTGAACCTGTAATAGAAGGAGAGGACGTGAATCCCAAGGAGGAAGACCTCCTGGGACGTCCAGTGATCAATAAGGAGTTTCCCTTTGAGGAACCAAAGGAATCTGAGGCTCATCTAGAGACCATAGAAATTCCATTAAACCTCCTTATGCCATTCATGAGCTCTGAAGAGTATTCTTCTTCTGAAGAGAATGAAGATGTTACTGAAGAGCAAGTTACCAAGTACCTTGGTGCAATCATGAAGCTGAATGCCAAATTATTTGGTATTGAGACTTGGGAAGATGAACCTCCCTTGTTCACCAATGAACTAAGTGATCTGGATCAACTGACATTGCCTCAAAAGAAACAGGATCCTGGAAAGTTCGTAATACCTTGTACCATAGGCAACATGATCTTTGAAAAGGCTCTGTGTGACCTTGGTTCAGGGATAAACCCCATGCCCCTCTCTGTAATAGAGAAACTGGGAATCTTTGGGGTGCAAGCCACTAAAATCTCATTAGATTGAAGTAGAGGACGTGTTAGTAAAGGTTGAAGGCCTTTACATCCCTGCTGATTTCATAGTCCTAGACACTGGGAAGGATGAGGATGAATTTATCATCCTTGGAAGACCCTTCCTAGCCACAGCAAGAGCTGTGATTGATGTAGACAGAGGAGAATTGATCCTTCAATTAAATGAGGACAACCTTGTGTTTAAAACTCAAGGATCTCTCTCTGTACCCATGGAGAGGAAGCACAGTAAGCTTCTCTCATTGCAGAGTCAACTAGAGCCCCCACAGTCAAACTCTAAGTTTGGTGTTGGGAGGCCACAACCAAACTCTAAGTTTGGTGTTGAACTCCCATATCCAAACTCTAAGTTTGGTGTTGGAGAGTCTCAACAATGCTCTGAACACCTGTAAGGCTCCATGAGAGCCCACTGTCAAGCTATTGATATTAAAGAAGCGCTTGTTGGGAGGCAACCCAATTTTTATCTAATTTCTATTTTTATTGTTTTTCATGTTTTATTAGGTTCATGATCATGTGGAGTCATAAAATAAATATAAAAATTGAAAACAGAATCAAAAACAGCAGAAGAAAAATCACACCCTGGAGGAAGACCTTACTGGCGTTTAAATGCCAGTAAGAAGCATGTTTTGGGCATTCAACGCCAGAACAGAGCATGGTTCTGGCACTGAACGCCCAAAATGGGCAGCTTCTGGGCACTGAACGCCATAACAGGCATGGTTCTGGTGTTCAACGCCAGAAATGGCACACAAATGGGCGTTGAACGCCCAAAATGGCCACCAACCTGGCGCTGAACGCCCAGAGTTGTGTGCAAG
>NC_029793.2:19287288-19297001 GCF_000816755.2 Arachis ipaensis
CACTCTTCCCCATAAACCTACCTCATAAACTCCACCTACCTTCAAAATTCAAAATCAATTTCCCACCCAAACCCACCCTATATGGCCGAACCTTAACCCCCCTCCCTTCCCTATATAAATCCCTCCATTCTTCCTCATTTTCACACAACACAACCCTCTCTTCCCCTTCTTGACCGAAACACATCTCCCTCTCCCTCTCCCTCTCCTCCATTTCTTCTTCTTCTTCATCTATTCTTTCTTTTCTTGCTCGAGGGCGAGCAACATTCTAAGTTTGGTATGGTAAAAGCATAAGCTTTTTGTTTTTCCATTACCATTGATGGCACCTAAGACCGGAGAATCCTCTAGAAAAGGGAAAGGGAAGACAAAAGCTTCCACCTCCGAGTCATGGGAGATGGAAAGGTTCATCTCCAAAGCCCATCAAGACCACTTCTATGATGTTGTGGCCAAGAAGAAGGTGATCCCCGAGGTCCCTTTCAAGCTCAAGAGAAATGAGTATCCGGAGATCCGACATGAAATCCAAAGAAGAGGTTGGGAAGTTCTAACAAACCCCATCCAACAAGTCGGCATCCTAATGGTTCAAGAGTTCTATGCCAATGCATGGATCACTAGGAACCATGATCAAAGTAAGAACCCGAATCCAAAAAATTATCTCACCATGGTTCGGGGGAAATACTTAGATTTTAGTCCGGAAAATGTGAGGTTGGCGTTTAACTTGCCCATGATGCAAGGAGATGCGCGCCCCTACACTAGAAGGGTCAACTTTAATCAAAGGTTGGACCAAGTCCTCATGGACATATGTGTGGAAGGAGCTCAATGGAAGATTGACTCCAAAGGCAAGCCGGTTCAATTAGGAAGACTTTCCCATTGAGGAAGAGAAGCCCATCACTAAGAAAAGGATGGAGCAAACAAGAGAGCTCACTCATGGAGATCAAGAAACACGTGAGGAAGCTCATCATCAAGACTAGTTACTTTTAGGAATGTTTTCATTAGTTTTTATGTTAAATTCACATTTCTGGACTTTACTATGAGTTTGTGTATTTTTTTGTAATTTCAGGTATTTTCTGGCTGAAATTGAGGGACTTGAGCAAAAATCAGATTCAGAGGTTGAAGAAGGACTGCTGATGCTGTTAGATTCTGACCTCCCTGCACTCAAAATGGATTTTCTGGAGCTACAGAACTCAAAATGGCGCGCTTCCAATTGCGTTGGAAAGTAGACATCCAGAGATTTCCAGAAATATATAATAGTCCATACTTTGCCTAAGTTTAGACGATGCAAACTGGCGTTCAACGCCATCTCTCTGCCCAATTCTGGCGTCCAGCGCCAGAAACAAGTTGCAAAGTGGAGTTCAACGCCCAAACTGGCACAAAAGCTGGCGTTCAACTCCAAGAATGACCTCTCCACGTGTAGACTTCAAGCTCAGCCCAAGCACACACCAAGTGGGCCCCGGAAGTGGATTTATGCATCAATTACTTACTTCTGTAAACCCTAGTAGCTAGTTTATTATAAATAGGACCTTTTACTATTGTATTAGATATCCTGGATTGTATTTCTGATCCTGTGATCACGTTTGAGGGCTGGCCATTCATCCAAGCCTGGACCTTCTTCACTTATGTATTTTCAAACGGTAGAGTTTCTACACTCCATAGATTAAGGTGTGGAGCTCTGCTGTTCCTCAAAGATTAATACAAAGTACTACTATTTTTCTATTCAACTCAACTTATTCCGCTTCTAAGATATTCATTCGCACTTCAACCTGAATGTGATGAATGTGACAATCATCATCATTCCCTATGAACGCGTGCCTGACAACCACTTTCGTTCTACCTTAGATTGAATGAGTATCTCTTGGATCTCTTAATCAGAATCTTCGTGGTATAAGCTAGATTGATGGCGGCATTCATGAGAGTTTGGAAAGTCTAAACCTTGTCTGTGGTATTCCGAGTAGGACTCTGGGATTGAATGACTGTGACGTACTTCAAACTCGCGAGTGCTGGGCGTAGTGACAGACGCAAAAGGATATTAAATCCTATTCCAGTATGATCGAGAACCTCCAGATGATTAGCCATGCAGTGACAGCGCATCGGACCATTTTCACAGAGAGGAATAGGACGCAGCCATCGACAAGGGTGATGCCTCCAAACGATTAGCCGTGCTGTGACAGAGCATTTGGACCATTTTCCAGAGAGGATTAAAAGTAGCCATTGACAAAGGTGATGTCCTTACATAAAGCCAGCCATGAAAAGGAGTAGGATTGATTGGATGAAGGCAGCAGGAAAGCAGAGGTTCAGAGGAACGAAAGCATCTCTATGCGCTTATCTGAAATTCTCACCAATGATTTACATAAGTATTTCTATCCTTCTTTTATTATTTAATTTTGAAAAATCCATAATTATTTTATATCCGCCTGACTGAGATTTACAAGGTGACCATAGCTTGCTTCATACCAACAATCTCCGTGGGATCGACCCTTACTCACGTAAGGTTTATTACTTAGACGACCCAGTGCACTTGCTGGTTAGTTGTATCGAATTTGTGACAAATTATGAATTGAGATTAGAGCACCAAGTTTTTGGAGCCATTACCAGAGATCACAATTTCGTGCACCAAACACCCTACCACACAAAGTCTTATGCTTAAGTCATAAAATAGAGGTGGCGAGGTGTTACGGCCTCTAAAAATAAAATTTAGTATATATAGTAGTGTGAAAAATATTTATAACTAGGAGCCTTTGAAAAAAAGGGGTAAATCAAACCGTTACTCAATTGAGTGGTTTTTATCAACTCTTTACCCACTTATTCATACTATTTGCATGTTTTACATTTTCCTTCCTGGTTTTGTGCTATGATTGAAAACATGCTTCTTTGATCTTATATTTGCTTATTATTAATCCTCTCTTATTACCATTAGATGCCTTGATATGTGTGTTAAGTGTTTTCAGAGATTACAGGGCAGGAATGGCTCAGAGGATGGAAAGAAAACATGCAAAAGTGGAAGGAATACAAGAAGTTGGAGAAACTGCTAAGCTGTCCAGCCTGACCTCTTCGCACTCAAACAGCTATAACTTTAGCTACATAGGTCCAAACGACGCGGTTTCAGTTGTGTTGGAAAGCTAACATCCGGGGCTTCGATTTGATATATAATATGCCATAGTTGCCCTGACGCTAGGCGACGCGAACGCATGATCCACGCGGACGCGTCGCATCTACGAACTTCAATCCGCGCGGCCGCGTGGACGACGCCTCCGCGTCACTTGTCCGCGACCTGAACGTACCAGAATACGCAGAGGGCGATTCCTGGGCTGTTTTTGACCCAGTTTTCGGCCCAGAAAGCATAGATTGGAGGCTATAAAGTGGGGGAATGCATCCATTCTAGAGGAGGCTCGCCAATTTTCACTTTCCATGATTTAGATTTAGTTTGAGAGAGGTTCTCTCCTCTCTCTCTCTCTCTTAGGACTAGGATTAGGATTTAGGATTTCTCTTAGTTTTTAAGAGTGACTCTCGATCCAGGTTTAATATTTACTTTAATACTTTTATTCGTACCTATAAATGTTGCCAACTTAACTTATGAACCCTTTCCATGTTATGATTTGAATTAATGATTATTTGAGGTATCTCAGTTATTGATTGCTTTCTCCTTAATTTGTGTTACCATTGCTTTCCATCTAAGGATATTTTTATTCCAACAATTTTACTTTTCCCCTTTTGGTCTTGGTTAAGAAATCAGTAACTCAACATTATTAAACTCAGCATAATTGATAATCGTTATCTTGCTAATTGAACTGAACTTCAATAATCCCAACTTTTTCTTAGGAAATAAATAGGATTCGAAGGTCAAACTAATTAGTCCCTTGACTTTCCTTTACTTTAGTAAAGGTTAACTAAGTGGAATTTAGATTCAACTTTCATTATTGTTGAGAGAGATAACTAAGTTGGACTTCCAATTTCTCTTACCTTGCCAAAAGATTGCTTTACAGTATTTATTTATTTTAATTGCCATTTAAATTATTTGTCATATCTACTCTTCACTCTCAACCCCGATTTTACAACCTCCATAACCAATAATAAGAACATACTTCCCTGCAGTTCCTTGAGAAGACGACCCGAGGTTTGACTACTCGGTTAACAATTTTTAAAGGGGTTTGTTACTTGTGACAACCAAAACGTTTGTATGAAAGAACTTTTGAAGGTTTAGAAACTATACTTGCAACGAGGATTTATCCACAAATTTCTAGACCACGCAAAAGTTCTCTCTTCAAAATGGCGCCGTTGCCGGGGAACTGCTAACGTGTACCTTATTATTGGTTATTGTAAATATTTTTCTTTTACTTGTTTCTTTATTTTTGTTTTTCCTTTTTATCTTTATTTGCTACCATGAACTCTCACCCCTCTCGCTTTGAGTTTGGTTCTAACTTTGTTGAAGGAAATAGAAGTTACAGCAGGAACATGCATCAAGGTCAGACCAATCAAGGATGGATGGAGCCAAGAGGATCTAATCAACCCTTTAGGCAGCAACACCCTCCAAGATATCCTGGACAAAGACCATTCTACAATGCATACCCAGCTGAAAGATATGGTGGACAACCTTGTAACTACCAACAAGCCCTACCCCGTGCATATAAACCATCCTTTCAACATAACCTCGAACCACCACACTCACAAGCTTCTCTTCACCATTCGCCACCATATGATCCTTCCTTACCCCAGTACCAATCCAATCACTCCCAATCACCACCACTTTCCTATGTATCATGCCCAAGTCCGGCAACCCGAGAAGCAGAGGTTCGCGTAAAGGAAATAGTAAATAAACTTTAAACAACCATTCGACGACTGGAGCAAGCAGTAATCCAATGGGTTTCTAAACGCTCAAACATTCAAGGATCAACCATAGCCCCATGTGGACAATTTCATGAAGAGCGTAGCATGAAGGAGATACTAGAGGCTCCAGTGGACAAGACAAAGCATGAATTCATACTAGAACAAGTAGAAGAAGCTGTCATCGTTCAAGATGAAGAGTTGGTTGAAGATCTAGGAGATGCTGAACCTCCATGGGAATCCAGAACTGAGGAGAACTTCGTCAAGGACGTTACAATTGATGCTAAGGAGGATAGTACACAACCCCCAAGGCAAGTCGTTTATGAAGAATCAGACGGAATAATCCAAGAAGCAATTTCCCTTGATAGTGATAGTCACAAGTCTAGCTCTCCTAGTAATGAACTTGCATCCGCAAGTGAATTCTCTGAGATCGAAGAATCTTTCCCAGATGAATACGAAGATGATGCAGAGGTAGATTTCTCTCAACCTCCAATCTACGACTCAAGTGATGAGGAAGACATAGAAGACTTTGACCAGGGTGATACTACATCGGAAGACTCTTGCAAGGAAGTGGAGAAATTCACAGAAGAGCACAAGGGAGTAGAACTTACAGAACCACCAGAAACACCTATCCCAAGGCCATTACCACCTAATACAAGCTTCAAGTGGGTACAGTCCTTAACCTATAACTTTACTTATTCACTTGAATAAGGTTTACTTGAAACAGATGGCCAGCTTAGAGCTCTTTGCGGCTTTAAGAGTAAGAGGGAAATGGCTCGTACTCAGAGCTGGTGCACAAGGTTCAATAAGGTTCCACGCTTCACCTCGAAGTACATGGATTGGTATCATGCTCAATTGCATGGATCATGGAGAACGTTTGGTCACCATGGTGAGATTCTACTTTTTAAACCGCGCGGATGGAAACATGTAGATCAAGACGGAGGCGGATTTAAAAACAAAGCTTGGGATCATGGATTCTGTTCTGACATTCGTCATCCCGGGAGCCTGAAAATCTGCTTGAAGCTGATCAGAAGCTTCACATGCCTAGTTTGGGACCCCGGAGGCTATTGGCATTCCAAGCATTGGTGGAGATTTCTGGATGAATTTAAACACAAGCCACCATAACAGGAAGCCCTTCCAATGTCCAACTTAAGGACTTTAACCAAAAGTGCTAGGTGGGAGACAACCCACCATGGTATGATCCTTCTTATTACACTTTTAATTTTATTAGTTTTGTTTTTGAGTTTTATTTTGTTTTATTAAACCTGGGATCATGCATAGCATTCACATTAATCATTGCATTCTGTATTTTTCATGCGTAAAAAAAAATCACAGGTATTGGGAGAGAATAATGAATAGAAAGTTACGCAGGAGCAGCGCTGGAGGCGTGCCAATGGCACAAATCGTCCCACGCGACCACGTCGCTGACGCGACCGCGTCACATGGGAATAATAGCCTCCCACGCGACCGCGTGCCCCATGCGGCCGCATTACCAGGATGTCGACGTAATAATGGTGCACAGCCAAAAGTTGTGCTAGAGTGGTGCTGGACTGGCGCTGGACGCGCAGTCCATCTCACGTGACTGCGTGCCCCACGCGGCCGCGTCACATCCTACTAAATGGCCACTCACGTGATCGCATGCCCCATGCGATCGCGTCACCCAATATTTGGCAATTAATGATTTTTGAATAGAGAGTTGTGCGAGAGCGAGGCTGCCCTCGCGCCAGTAGCATAAAACGGGTCACGCGACCGCGTGACCGACGTGATCGCGTCAATCAGTTTAAGCGCAAGCCGCGCAACCGCGTGCCCCACGCGACCGCGTGACCGACGTGATCGCGTCAATCAGTTTAAGCGCAAGCCGCGCAACCGCGTGCCCCACGCGACCGCGTCGCTTGCGCCGCACAGCTTATCCTAATTTGCCAAATATCTTATCTTTTCTCTCCCAACCCTAATTTTCCCCCCTCCTTTCTTACTTACTTCTTCTTCCCTTCTTTCCCTTCTCATTCTTCTTATCTTTTATTTTATTTTATTTTATTTATTTGCATACTTTCATTCATTGCATATTTTTATTTTTCTATTGGTGTTCAAATGTTCTTATTCAACTGTTATATCTTTTCTGGTATTATCTTGGTGCTTATGACTTGTTTTATTCTAGTTAGGTAATATTATTTAAATCAATGCCAATCTTTTATACCTGTATTACTTTTTGCATTGACATGAATTTATATTATCTCTCTTTCCCCACTCTCTTCTCCATTGTTGTAATTTTGCACCACTGGTATGCCATGTCTTCTATTGTTTTCTCACTTACATGTTGAAGCTTCCATGTAAATGAGTCCCTTATCATTTGGCATTAACCCACCCATACTTCTTTTATTTTCTTATCTCTATTTCTGGGTTACTCTTCTTCCCTTTTTCTTTCAGGATGGCCACCCGGAAGGGAACCGGAAGACGTTTACATGGGGAGACAAACAAGTCCATCAGCACAATCCTTGAAGACAAGCATCAGTTGGAATAGCCCGTCCACCTGCACATCTCAGCATGCACCGAGGACGGTGCAATCTTTAAGTGTGGGAAGGTCGATGATGAGCGGATATTTTATACGCTTTTTGGGGATAATTTCATATAGTTTTGAGTATGTTCTAGTTAGTTTTTAGTCTATTTTCATTAGTTTTTAGGAAAAATTTATATTTCTGGACTTTACTATGAGTTGTGTGTTTTTCTGTGATTTCAGGTATTTTTCTGGCTGAAATTGAAGGAGCTGAGCAAAAATCTGATTCAGGCTGAAAAAGGACTGCTGATGCTGTTGGATTCTGACCTCCCTGCACTCAAAGTGGATTTTATGGAGCTACAGAACTCGAAATGGCATGCTTCCAATTGCATTGGAAAGTAGACATCCAGGGCTTTCCAGCAATATATAATAGTCCATACTTTGCACAAGAATAGACGACGTAAACTGGCGTTCAACGCCAGTTGGCAAATAGCAGAAGAATGCCAAGCAGTTCAATTAAGAAGTGGGAAAACATTAAATACCCCACCTCAAGGGATCAAAAATTCAAGAAATGAGCAACCCACCAAAGATTCACCTGAGGACAGTAAGAGCCCAGGGAAAAATAATTCTGGCACTAAAACGCCAGAAAAGGGGTGGAAGGCTGGCGCTGAACGCCCAGACCATGCCCAAAACTGGCGTTCAGCGCCAGAAACAAGGCAGGATTGGCGTTCAACGCCAGAAATGGGCAAGAATCTGGCGTTGAACGCCCAAATGGGGCAAAATCCAGCGTTGAACGCCCAAAATGGGCACATTTCTGGCGTTCAGGCGCCAGGAACAGACAGTAAGCTGGCGTCTAACGTCACTCCGGCCTCTGACTTTGGCACTCAATTGCCAGTGAGGGATCAGATACACACAAGTGCTGATAATAACCCCTCTAAAAAGGCTTCTTTAACCACTAAGGTTGAGGAATATAAAGCCAAGATACCTTATCCTCAAAAACTCCGGAAAGAGGAGCAGGATAAGCAATTTGCTCGCTTTGCAGATTATCTAAGGACTCTCGAAATAAAGATTCCATTTACAGAGGCACTTGAGCAAATACCTTCTTATGCCAAGTTCATGAAAGAGATCTTGAGTCATAAAAAGGAGTGGAGAGAAGCAGAAAGAGTTCTCCTCACTGAAGAATGCAGTGCAGTCATTCTGAAAAGCTTTCCTAAAAAGCTTAAAGACCCTGGGAGTTTTCTGATACCATGCATATTAGAAGGTGATTGCACCAAGACAGCTTTGTGTAGTTTTAAACTGGGAAAAATGTCACTTCATGGTGACTGAAGGGATTGTTCTTGGGCATAAAATCTCAAACAAGGGAATAGAGGTGGATCAAGCAAAAATAGAGGTAATTGAAAAATTACCACCACTTGCCAATGTTAAGGCAATTAGAAGCTTTCTGGGGCATGCAGGATTCCATAGGAGGTTTATAAAGGATTTTTCAAAAATCGCAAAACCTCTAAGCAATCTGCTAGCTGCTGACACGCCATTTGTGTTTGACACGTTCCCCGGGAAACTGAAATCCCGGTGGAGGGGACCATACGTGATTACAAGTGTGTCACCATATGGTTATGTGGAGCTTCAAGATATTGATTCTGATAAGAAGTTCATTGTCAATGGACAGAGAATCAAGCATTATCTTGAAGGCAACATCGAGCAAGAATGCTCAAGGCTGAAGCCAGATTAAAAGCTCAGTAAGGTCCAGCTAAAGACAATAAAGAAGCGCTTGCTGGGAGGCAACCCAGCCATGGGGCAACAATCCTCTAAGCATTTTGCCCTATTTCTATTTTTATTTTTATTTGTTTATCTAGAGTTCATTGACAACACGGTAAATAATCATTTACAGAAGACCTCGGCACACGAAACAGAGTAAAAGAGCTCAATAGGAAGAAAACGCCAGTAAAGGGGCATTTTGGGCGTTCAGCGCCCAAAATGGGCATCCACTGGGCGCTGAACGCTAGTAATGGTAGCAATCTGGGCGTTCAACGCCAGAAATGGCCACCCACTGGGCGTTGAACGCCAGTAATGGCAGCAACTGGGCGCTGAACGCCCAGGAGATCAGCATTTGGGTGCTGAACGCCCAAAACAAGCAGTGTTTGGGCGTTCAAACGCCAGGAAGACAGGGAGGAGCCAAATCCATTTATCCCACACGTATTTCCATTTTAATTTCAAATTTTATGCTTCAATGCATGATTTTTACATGAACATGTCAAGAACTCTGATTTCTTAAAAATCCATCTTTCCAAATTCAATCCAACTCTTTTCAAAATCTTTTCTGAAAACAAATCTATCTTTTTCACTCAAAAATCTTTTCAACTAATCCATATCTTTTTCAAATACCCATATTATCTTTTTCAAAATTCAGAGT
>NC_029793.2:19297017-19322577 GCF_000816755.2 Arachis ipaensis
AAGGAAGTGGAGGTTCATCAGCTGATTTCAACTGAGCTCTATAAGATTGCTAACAAAAATTCAAAAGAGGCCAGGTTGGCTTATCCAAGCGTGATTTCTCTGCTCTGCAAAGACGCTGGAGTAAGGATGGGAATAACTGAATATATCCTAATTGAAAAGTCGATCACCAAAGCATCAATGGAGAGACAACAAGCACAGGAGGATCCCATCAAGAAGAGAGCACAGGAATTCCTCCCAGAGATCCCTCAAGCAGAATATTGGGAATATCTTGAGACGTCCGTCACCAAGATACAGGAAGCTATGGAGCAAATAATAAAAGAACAGAAGGAACACAGTCAAATGCTGACCTATATGTTTAAAGAACAAGAGGAGCAGGGGCGTGACTTAAGGGAACTGAAGCGACAAAAGTCTTCTCTTGTAGGACCAAGCATCCCAAGGATCAGAGGAACCCCCGTACCCCCAGAATAAAGGTTGTTAATTTCCAATTTCTGCCTTAACTCTGTGACAGTGTCCTTATAAAAGTTTACCTTAGAAGTCATATAATAGTAATTAGTATGTATTTGATTTTATCTCCAATTAAGCTATAGTTTATTTTTCTCATCATCATTAAACATGAATAAAATAGTAGATCTTTTGAATAAGAAGCAATAAAATTTCGATTTCAATAAAAGAAATTCTAATTGGTTAAATGTGGTGGCAATGCTTTCTATCTTCTGAATGAATGCTTGAACAGTGCATATGTCTTTTGAATTTGTTGTTTAAGACTGTTAAATATGTTGGCTCTTGAAAGAATGATGAACATGAGACATGTTATTGATAATCTGAAAAATCATAAAAATGATTCTTGAAGCAAGAAAAAGCAGCAAAGAACAAAGCTTGAAAAAAAAAAAAGAGAGAAAAAGCAAGCAGAAAAAGCCAATGACCCTTAAAACCAAAAGGCAAGTCACGTGAGGTATTACTTGGACGACCCAGTGCACTTGCTGGTCATGTGTGCGAAATTGTAAGAGAGTAACAATTTTGTGCACCAGTCGATACTGACTTCCATGGGTTAGTCACTTCATATTTTAGCACCAATATTTAATTTTCTTTTTTAAATTAGTTGTTGCATTTGCATATTTGTTTGATTTTATGCATCTAGTTACTAATTGGTTAAAGTAATAAAATTCTTATAAAGACCCTATTTTTGAAAAATTTCACTAATTTAAATTGAAAATTTTTTTTTGTTAAATTTGTTTGAAGTTGTATTTGGAACATGGTTTTTGAGCCAAAGAACACACAACCTGTGAGATTTTGAGCTTATTTACATGGTTACATTATTTAACCATAAATATTTTATTCTTGTGTGTTTACTTCTCTATAATTGTGATCTTTACTTTGTTTCAGTCTATATGTCCAATATTTAGTGTATTTACATGCTTGCATATGATTGAGGCCATTATTTGATTTTAGCTCACTTATCCCATATAAGCCTACCTTTTAAATCACCCTTGTCAGCCACTTTGAGCCTTGAAATCCCCATTTGTTCTATATCTTACCACATCACTAGCCTTAAGCTAGCTAGGCATGAATTTAAAAGTATATAGAGTATATGTATATTAGGTGAGAGCTTAGGTTAATTAAAGATTCAATTTATAAATCTTACTTAGCCATATATATACCTTTACCCTTACCTTAGCCCCATTACAACCTTGAAAAAGACCTCATGATGTTTGCATTGGTATATTAAAAATTGTTGATTGGTTAGATGAAGAACGAGGTTTAGAAAGCATGACTAGAGAAGAGTAGAGTGAATAACCCTATACACTTGAGAGATTAGAGTGATATACACTACCAGTGAGGGTTCAATGCTTGATTCTATGTTCCCTGCTTTCATGAGCTGTCTTCTTACAAGTTTACTTGCTTTTTATTGTACGATTTGAATTAGTGAAAATCGGTTTGTATTTGTCTTGGAGAACTTGTTTACTTTTAAACCAAGTAGGTAGAAACATTTTGCATGTAGTTGCATTCATATAGATAGGATTGCATTTCATACATCCTACCATTCCTCTTCATTTTTATAGCTTCTCTTGAGCTTAGCATGAGGACATGCTATTGTTTAAATGTGGGGAGGTTGATAAACCACTATTTTATGGTTTATCTTGTACTCAATTGAGTGGCTTTTATCAACTCTTTACCCACTTATTCATACTATTTGCATGTTTTACATTTTCCTTCCTGGTTTTGTGCTATGATTGAAAACATGCTTCTTTGATCTTATATTTGCTTATTATTAATCTTCTCTTATTACCATTAGATGCCTTGATATGTGTGTTAAGTATTTTCAGAGATTACAGGGCAGGAATGGCTCAGAGGATGGAAAGGAAGCATGCAAAAGTGGAAGAAATACAAGAAGTTGGAGAAACTGCTAAGCTGTCCAGCCTGACCTCTTCACACTCAAACGGCTATAACTTTAGCTACAGAAGTCCAAACGATGCGGTTCCAGTTGCGTTGGAAAGCTAACATCCGGGGTTTCGATTTGATATATAATACGCCATAGTTGCCCTGACGCTAGGCGACACGAACGCATGATCCACGCGGACGCGTCGCATCTACGAACTTCAATCCGCACGGCCGCGTGGACGACGCCTCCGCGTCACTTGTCCGCGACCTGAACGTACCATAATATGCAGGGGGCGATTTTTGGGCTGTTTTTGACCCAGTTTTCAGCCCAGAAAGCACATATTGGAGGCTATAAAGTGGGGGAATGCATCCATTCTAGAGGGGGCTCGCCAATTTTTACTTTCCATGATTTAGATTTAGTTTGAGAGAGGTTCTCTCCTCTCTCTCTCTTAGGATTAGGATTAGGATTTAAGATTTCTCTTAGTTTTTAAGAGTGACTCTCGATCTAGGTTTAATATTTACTTTAATGCTTTTATTCGTACCTACAAATGTTGCCAACTTAACTTATGAACCCTTTCTATGTTATGATTTGAATTAATGATTATTTGAGGTATCTCAGTTATTGATTGCTTTCTCCTTAATTTGTGTTACCATTGCTTTCCATCTAAGGACATTTTTATTCCAACAATTTTACTTTTTCCCTTTTGGTCTTGGTTAAGAAATCAATAACTCAACATTATTAAACTCAGCATAATTGATAATCGTTATCTTGCTAATTGAACTGAACTTCAATAATCCCAACTTTTTCTTAGGAAATAAATAGGATTCGAAGGTCAAACTAATTAGTCCCTTGACTTTCCTTTACTTTAGTAAAGGTTAACTAAGTGGAATTTAGATTCAACATTCATTATTGTTGAGAGAGATAACTAAGTTGGACTTCCAATTTCTCTTACCTTGCCAAAAGATTGCTTTACAGTATTTATTTATTTTAATTGCCATTTAAATTATTTGTCATATATACTCTTCACTCTCAACCCCGATTTTACAACCTCCATAACCAATAATAAGAACATACTTCCCTGCAGTTCCTTGAGAAGACGACCCGAGGTTTGAATACTCGGTTAACAATTTTTAAAGGGGTTTGTTACTTGTGACAACCAAAATGTTTGTATGAAAGGACTTTTGAAGGTTTAGAAACTATACTTGCAATGAGGATTTATCCGCAAATTTCTAGACCACGCAAAAGTTCTCTCTTCAGAGATATATTTCTTGCCAGAAAAAATGTAGTGGCAAAACATACTCTATTTTTACAAATTTTTGCTTTAGATAATTTATAGTCTATAGTCATCTTATCATTTTCAGCCATTAGGACTCTTTCTGTAGTTTTTTCATAATATTTTATAGGTATTAATCCTTCTTGTATACAATTAACATCAGCTCCTGAATCTACCATAGCTATAAAATCAAATTTTTCTTCTCCCACTATTAAGGTTATTATAGTGAACCACTTTTGTCTTACTAATAAAGTTAGTACATTTATATAATTTTTTGTACCCAAGTTAATATAATTCTCGGGAATTGTTTTGTTACTAATTTCCTCTGGTTTTTTATCATTATTTTGCAAATGGGTCAACCATTAATACAAGCTCAACCTATACAAGCTGAACCTTTACAAGTGGTATCAGAGCCTACCCAAGGGGAAGGTATCTGATAACATTTATAAAGTATTATATATATATACACACACACACAGTGGAGATAATAAGTATCTAAGCAAGTCTATAAAACCAAAATAAAGTCCTGAGAGCTATGGATCTCCGCTAAAACAGAAGTCTCCAGCATGCCTCAGCGAGGAGCCTCACGTCCTGTATCTGAAAACCACAAAATCTGCATGGGTGAGAACTGGAGGTTCTCAGCATGGTAACAGTACCCAAATATCTAACATATAATGTCCTGGTAAAGCTAAAGGCAATCCTAGAACTCCCAATTCATAATCAAAGCATATAAATATACTAAACCATGAGAAATGAAAATAGGCGACTAACTAGTATCTTCAATCTAACTAAATATCCCCTCTCCAAATCCTTCGAACCTCCCAACCGCCACCAGTAATTTGATATGCAAACACAATTATATGAAACAAAGAAATGCACAAGTAGGAAGCAGATACGGCAGTTAGACAATTAGCAAGTAAATATGCATTCAATTAGGCATTCCAAACAAATCACATATAATGCATATGATGTATGCCTATCCTAGTGGCTGATGAGTCTCATCTGTCGGTTATAAAGCCAACCCGACAAGTCCTGGTAGCTAACCATTAGACTGTCCCTCTGTCGCGCATCCCCAACTCGAGTTATCCACAACATAATCATAATTCATATCCAACACCCTCACAGGTGTATATTCACGGGGGAGAGCTCATCCGGAACTTTCACAGTGTCCGGCCACACTTACGACATAGGATCAGCAGAGTATCGAGTCTCCACCTGGAGCATATGGTGGCTAGCCACTGCTTTCACACAGGAAAACTTGTATCTCAGATACGTAGAGTGCAACAATCACAAAATCAACATCTCAGCATATATGTATTTATTCTCAACCATAAATCAACATTCATCTCAGCCATCCGGCTTAAATTCATAATCAGCCATAAACCATTATCACACACAGCCATTCAGCTCATATCATGCACAGCCATTCGACTCATATCATATACAGTACTCCACCATCCTCCTCAACAACTCATAACATCATCACTAGCCATAATTCTTATATCCCCGTTCTTCATCCTCAAGTTACCCCCTTCCCTAGCTTCCTCTCAATCACTAGGCATATAAAGGATGAAAATGGGGGTTTATAAGCTTGAAACAGAGTCTCGGAATGTTACAAGATTGTTGGGAAGGTGAAACATGTAAAAACAAGATTTTTATAGAAGACAGGGCAGTGTGCGTGCGCACAGGGTTGTGCGTACGCACAAAATTCTGATTTGAATAGTCTTGCAAAAAGAAATAAAAATAACAAAAATAAGTTTGTAAAAAGAAATGATCATTCTTCAAAAATCAGAAAACCTCAACCTTTTAATCATTTTTAGCATCAAAATTTAAATCAACTTCAGCAACATGCATCAAGAAATCATTGCTTTAATTATAAGAAAACTGGTCACTCTTACGTACAATACTTCATTGAAAAAAGAAGAGTAGGAAACCAAACTTACAATGTTGTTTGTGATTTTAATGCACTTGAGCAACCAAGGTGGATTAACTTCAAAGGATCCTAATTAATTTGGATACCTAGGTTACTTGAGATTTTGTGCAGATTTGTCTAGCATCCAAGAACAAGAAAGATATGTGGTACTTGGACAGTGGATGCTTGATGAGCGGATATTTTATACGCTTTTTAGGGTTAATTTCATGTAGTTTTTAGTATGTTTTAGTTAGTTTTTAGTATATTTTCATTAGTTTCTAGGCAAAATTCATATTTCTAGACTTTACTATGAGTTTGTGTGTTTTTCTGTAATTTCAGGTATTTTTTGGCTGAAATTGAGGGAGCTGAGCAAAAATCTTATTCAGGCTGAAAAAGGACTGCTGATACTGTTGGATTTTGACCTCTCTGCACTCGGAATGGATTTTCTGGAGCTACATGAGTCCAATTGGTGCGTTCCCAATTGCGTTGGAAAGTAGACATCCAGGGCTTTCCAGCAATATATAATAGTCTATACTTTGCTCAAGGATAGACGACGTAAATTGGCGTTCAACGCCAGTTCCATGTTGTAGTCTGGTGTTAAACGCCAGAAACAGGTTACAAGTTGGAGTTAAATGCCCAAAACAGGTTGCAACCTGGTGTTTAACTCCAGAAACAGCCTAAGCACGTGTAAAGCTTAAGTCTCAGCCCCAGCACACACCAAGTAGGCCCCAGAAGTGGATTTCTGCACTATCTATCATAGTTTACTCATTCTCTACAAACCTAGATTACTAGCTTACTATTTAAACAACTTTTAGAGGATTATTTTGTACCTCTAATGAGCGGATAATTTATACGCTTTTTAGCACTGTTTTTAGTATATTTTTAGTATATTTTAGTTAGTTTTTATTATATATTTTATTAGTTTTTAAATAAAAATCACTTTTCTGGACTTTACTATGAGTTTGTGTGTTTTTTTGTGATTTCAGGTATTTTCTGGCTGAAATTGAGGGACCTGAGTAAAAATCTGATTCAGAGGCTGAAAAAGGACTGCAGATGCTGTTGGATTCTGACCTCCCTGCACTCGAAGTGGATTTTTGGGAGCTACAGAAACCCAATTGGCGCTCTCTTAATTGCGTTGGAAAGTAGACATCCTGGGCTTTCCAGGAATATATAATAGTCCATATTTTGCCCGAGATTTGATGGCCCAAACAGGCATTTCAAGTCAGCTCAAGAATTCTGGCGTTTAACTCCAGAACTGGCACAAAAGCTGGAGTTAAACGCCCAAACTGGCACAAAAGCTGGTGTTTAACTCCAAGAAAAGTCTCTACATATGAAAGCTTCAATGCTCAGCCCAAGCACACACGAAGTGGGCCCCGGAAGTAGATTTTTACACTAAACACACTAGCTTACTCATTTTCTGTAACCCTAGGTCACCAGTTTACTATAAAAACTACTTTTAGTGATTCATCTTGTACCTCATGACACTTTACACGTTTCCTATTGTATTCTCTACGGCATGAGTCTCTAAACCCCATTGTTGGGGGTGAGGAGCTCTTTTGTTCTTCATGAATTAATGCAATTACTACTGTTTTCCATTCTATCACGCTTGCTTCTATTCTAAGATATTCATTAGCACTTCAACCTGATGAATGTGATGATCCATGACACTCATCATCATTCTCATCTATGAACGCGTGCCTGACAACCACCTCCGTTCTACCTTAGACTGAATGCATATCTCTTAGCCTCATGATTCAGATCAGAGTCTTCGTGGTATAAGCTAGAATTATTGGCGGCCATTCCTGAGATTCGGAACGTCTAAACCTTGTCTGTGGTATTCTGAGTAGGATCTGGGAAGGGATGACTGTGACGAGCTTCAAACTCGCGAGTGTTGGGCATAGTGACAGACGCAAAAGAATCAATGGATCCTAGTCCGACACGATCGAGAACCGACAGATGATTAGCTGTGCGGTGACAGCGCATTTAGAATATTTTCACTGAGAGGACGGGAAGTAGCCATTGACAACGGTGATGCCCAACTTAAAGCTTGCCATAGAAGGAGCCTTGCGTGCATGAAGAAGAAGATAATAGGAAAGCAGAGATTCAGAAGACAAAGCATCTCCAAAGCCTCAACATGTTCTTCATTACTGCATAACAAGTATTTATTTCATGTTCTTTTACTTTTTACAATTAAATCTGAGAATTATTGATATCCTGACTAAGAGTTACAAGATAACCATAGCTTACTTCAAGCCGACAATCTCCGTTGGATCGACCCTTACTCACGTAAGGTATTACTTGGATGACCCAGTGCACTTGTTGGTTAGTTGTGCGGAGTTGCAAAAGTTTTGATTGTAATTTTGTGCACCAAGTTTTTGGTGCCGTTGCCGGGGATTGTTCGAGTTTGGACAACTGACGGTTTATCTTGTTGCTTAGATTAGGAATAATTTATTTTTGTTGGTTTAGAGTCTTTTATTTAAGTTTAGTTTCATATTTTAAGTTTGGTGTCAATTGCATGCTTTTATTTTCTTTTAATTTTTTCGAATTTGCATGTTCCTAGTTCTTTCTTGATCTTTAAAAATTCTAAGTTTGGTGTCTTCTTTGTGTTTTCCCTTAAATTTTCGAAAATTTGTGTTTGATTTTCTAAAAAATTTAAGTTTGGTGTTTTTGTGCTTTGTTCTTGGTGTTCATCTTGATCTTCAAAGTGTTCTTGGTGTTCATCTTGACATTCAAAGTTTTCTTGTTTGTTCTCTTTGTTTTGATCTAAATTTTCTAAGTTTAGTGCCGTTTTGTTGTTTTTCTCTTTCCTCATTAAAATTTAAAATCAAAAAAATATCTTTTCCTTATTTTACTCATAAATTTCGAAATTTTGCATTAAATTAGTCAAAGATTTTCAAAATCATATCTTTTTTTAGTCAAGTCAAAATTCTAATTTCAAAAATTGATCTTTTCAAATCTTTTTCAAAAAAAAATCAAATCTTTTAAATTTCTTCAATCATATCTTTTCAGTCATATCTTTTTTTTTATTAAATTGCAATCATATCTTCTCAATCATATCTTTTTCAAAATAATTTTTAATCATATCTTTTTTATTGCTAATTTCCAAAATCTTTTTAATCAATTAATTAATTTAGTTTTCAATTTGCTTTTATTTCATTTTCTTCTAATTTTCGAAAACCATATCCAGAATTTTTCAAATCTTTTTAATTAATTAGCCATTTGAGCATTCGAATTATTTATCTTTTTACTTTTTCTCTTAATTTTCGAAATTTTTATTCTATTTTTCATTTATTTCGCTTCATTTTATTCGGTTAATTTTAATTAAAATAAAATAAAAACAAAAATATATTTTATTTGCAATCCACATCATCTTCCTTTCTCCATCATGGACCTAAGTGGAAGTGAACAGTCCAGAAGAACTCTAGGGTCATATACTAACCCCATTACAGCTGCATATGGAAGTAGCATCTGTATACCTCCCATCAAAGCAAGCAGTTTTGAGCTAAATCCTCAACTCATTATCATGATGCAGCAAAATTGCCAGTATTCTGGTCTTCCACAGGAAGAACCTACTGAGTTTCTGGCACAGTTCTTATAAATTGCTGACACAGTACGTGATAAAGAAGTGGATCAGGATGTCTACAGATTATTACTGTTTCCATTTGCTGTAAAAGATCAAGCTAAAAGGTGGTTAAATAACCAACCCACAGCAAGCATAAAAACATGGAGACAGTTATCAGACAAATTCCTGAATCAATTTTACCCTCCAAAAAGGATGACACAGCTAAGGCTGGACATCCAAGGCTTTAAACAAGAGGATCATGAATCTCTTTATAATGCCTGGGAGAGGTACAGAGGGATGCAAAGGAAATGCCCCTCTGAAATATTTTCAGAGTGGGTACAGTTAGACATCTTCTACTATGGGCTTACAGAAAAAGCTCAGATGTCTCTAGACCACTCAGCTGGTGGATCTATACACATAAGAAAAACTATTGAAGAGGCTCAAGAACTCATAGATACGATTGCTAGAAATCAACATTTGTACTCTAGCAGTGAGTCCTCCATAAAAGAAGAGGCTAGGGCAGTAACTACTGATCCTAATCCTCAAGAACAGATTATTGAGCTTAATCAGTAATTACTCCTTATGACAAAACAATTAGCAGAATTTAAAGAGATGCTCCAAGACACTAAAAATGCTAACAAGAATATGGAAGCACAATTGAATCAGACAAGACAGCAGCTATCTCAACAGATAACAGAAGAATGCCAAGCTGTTCAACTGAGGAGCAGAAAGACATTGAATAAAACAGCTCAAAGTAGCAGAAAGCCAAGAAAGGAATAACTAACAGAGGATAACCAAACCACTACCCAAAATCCCTCTGAGGACAGCAAGAGCCCAGAGAGGAATAACTCTGGCGTTCAAACGCCAGAAAAGGGTGGGAAGCTGGCGTTAAACGCCCATCCAGCACCCAATCCTGGCGTTCAAACGCCAATGAGGGATCAGACACCTGCAAGTGCTGATAGTAACCCCTTTAAGAAGGCTTCTCCAACCACCTCTGTAGGGAATAAACCTGCAGCAACTAAGGTTGAAGAATATAAAGCCAAGATGCCTTATCCTCAGAAACTCCGCCAAGCAGAGCAGGATAAACAATTTGCCTGCTTTGCAGACTATCTCAGGACTCTTGAAATAAAGATCCCATTTGCAGAGGCACTTGAGCAAATACCCTCTTATGCTAAGTTTATGAAAGAGATCTTAAGTCATAAGAAGGATTGGAGAGAAACTGAAAAAGTTTTTCTCACTAAAGAATGCAGTGCAGTCATTCTAAAAAGCTTACCAGAGAAGCTTACAGATCCAGGAAGCTTTATGATACCGTACACATTAGAGGGTGCTTGCACCAAGACAGCTCTATGTGACCTTGGAGCAAGTATCAATCTAATACCTGCATCGACTATCAGAAAGCTTGGGTTGACTGAAAAAGTCAAACCAACCCGGATATGTCTTCAACTTGTTGATGGCTCCATTAAATATCCATCAGGCATCATTGATTGTCAAGGTTGGGCCATTTGCCTTTCCCACTGACTTTGTAGTGCTGGAAATGGAGGAGCACAAGAGTGCAACTCTTATTCTAGGAAGACCTTTCCTAGCAACTAGACGAACTCTTATTGATGTACAAAAAGGGGAAGTGACCCTGAGAGTCAATGAGGATGAGTTCAAGTTAAATGCTGTCAAAGCTATGCAGCATCCAAACACATCAAACGACTGCATGAGCACTAATATTATTGACTCTTTGGTGGAAAAGATCAATATGACTGAGAGTCTTGAATCAGAGCTAGAGGACATCTTTAAAGATGTTCAGCCTGATTTGGAGGAACCAGAAGAAATAAAAGAACCTCTAAAAATCCCTCAGGAAGAGGAGAAACCTCCTAAACCAGAGCTCAAACCACTACCACCATCCCTGAAATATGCATTTCTGGGAAAGGGTGACACTTTTCCAGTGATCATAAGCTCTGCTTTAAATCCACAGGAAGAGAAAGCACTAATTCAAGTGCTAATGACACACAAGACAACTCTTGGGTGGTCCATAAGTGACCTTAAGGGCATTAACCCAGCAAGATGCATGCACAAAATCCTATTGGAGGATGATGCTAAGCCAGTGGTTCAACCACAGAGGCGGCTAAATCCAGCCATGAAGGAAGTGGTGCAGAAAGAGGTCACTAAGTTACTAGAGGCTGGGATTATTTATCCTATTTCTGATAGCCCCTGGGTAAGCCCTGTCCAAGTTGTCCCCAAGAAGGGAGGCATGACAGTGGTTCATAATGAAAAGAATGAACTGGTTCCCACAAGAACAGTTACAGGGTGGCGTATGTGTATTGACTACAGAAGGCTCAATACAGCCACTAGAAAGGATCATTTTTCTTTACCATTCATAGACCAGATGCTAGAGAGACTAGCAGGCCATGAATACTACTACTTTTTGGATGGCTATTCAGACTACAACCAAATTGTAGTGGATCCTCAAGACCAAGAGAAAACAGCATTCACATGTCCATCTGGAGTATTTGCTTACAGAAGAATGCCTTTTGGTCTATGCAATGCACCTGCAACCTTTCAGAGGTGCATGCTCTCTATCTTCTCTGATATGGTAGAGAAGTTCCTGGAAATCTTCATGGATGACTTCTCAGTATTTAGAGACTCATTCAGCTCCTGTCTTGATCATCTAGCACTTATCCTAAAAAGGTGCCAAGAGACTAACCTGGTCTTAAACTGGGAAAAATGTCACTTTATGGTGACTGAAGGAATTGTCCTTGGGCACAAAATTTCAAGCAAGGGGATAGAGGTGGATCAAGCCAAGGTAGAGGTAATTGAGAAATTACCACCACCTGCCAATGTTAAGGCAATCAGAAGCTTTCTGGGGCATGCAGGATTCTATAGGAGGTTCATAAAGGATTTTTCAAAAATTGCAAAACTTCTAAGCAACCTGCTAGCTGCTGACATGCCATTTGTGTTTGACACAGAGTGTCTGCAGGCGTTTGAGACCCTGAAAGCCAAGCTGGTCACAGTACCAGTCATCTCTGCACCTGACTGGACATTACCATTCGAATTAATGTGTGATGCCAGTGACCATGCCATTGGTGTAGTGTTGGGACAGAGGCATAACAAGCTTTTGTACGTCATTTACTATGCTAGCCGTGTTTTAAATGATGCACAGAAGAATTACACAACGACAGAAAAAGAGTTACTTGCAGTGGTTTATGCCATTGACAAGTTTAGATCCTATTTAGTAGGTTCAAAAGTGATTGTGTATATTGACCATGCTGCTCTTAAATACCTACTCACAAAGCAGGATTCAAAACCCAGGCTCATAAGATGGGTGTTGCTTCTGCAAGAGTTTGATATAGAAATAAGAGACAGAAAAGGGACAGAGAACAGGTAGCTGATCACCTGTCTCGGATAGAACCAGTAGCAGGGGCACCCCACCCTCCTACTGAGATCTCTGAAACCTTTTCGGATGAGCAACTCTTCGCCATTCAGGAATCACCATGGTTTGCAGACAGGAAAGGGAAGAAGCATGAAAGGCTTCTCTCAATACAGAGTCAAATAAAACCCCCACATTCAAACTCTAAGTTTGGTGTTGGGAGGCCACAACCAAACTCTAAGTTTGGTGTTAAGAGACCATCATCATGCTCTGAGTATCTGTGAGGCTCCATGAGAGCCCACTGTCAAGCTACTGACATTAAAGAAGCGCTTGTTGGGAGGCAACCCAATTTTACTTATCTATGTTAAATTTCTATTTTCCATTGTTATTTTATGATTTCTGTAGGTTGATGATAATGTGAAGTCACAAAAACAATTGAGAAAGCAAAAACAAACTGAAAATTAGAATGAAAAATAGCACACCCTGGAGGAGAAGCCTACTGGCGTTTAAACGCCAGTAAGGGCGGCAGAATGGGTGTTAAACGCCCAGTCTGGCACCATTCTGGGTGTTTAACGCCAGAAATGGGTACCAGACTGGCGTTTAATGCCAGAAAAGGGCAAGAAGCTGGCGTTAAACACCAGAAATGGGCAGCATCCTAGTGTTTAACGTCAGGATTAGCAGCAAGGGGCGTTTTGCAAGCCTAATTGGTGCAGGGATGAGAAATCCTTGACACCTTAGGATCTGTGGACCCCACAGGATCCCCACCAACCTCAACTCACACTCTCTCTTCTTCACACCCTTTTACTCTTCCCCATATACCCTTCACCAATCCACATCCATCCATCACAAACCCACCCATACATGGCCGAACCTTACCCTCTCCCCACTCCTATAAAAACCCATCTTCACCCCTTCATTTTCACACGTCTTTTGCTCGGGGACTAGCAAACCTTCTAAGTTTGGTGTGGTAAAAGCATTGCTTTTCATTTTTTCATAACCATTTATGGCACCTAAGGCCGGAGAAACCTCTAGGAAGAGGAAAGAGAAGGCAGTGACCTCCAACTCTGAGTCATGAGAGATGTAGAGATTCATCTCAAAAGTCTATCACTAAGAAAAGGATGGAGCAAACAAGAAAGCCCACTCATGGACCTCAACAAGAGCATTCCACTATCCTCCATGAAATCAGAGAGGAGCAACAAAGGCAAGGAAGAGACATTGAGGAGCTCAAGCACTCCATAGGATCTTCAAGAAGGAGAACTAGCCGCTATCACTAAGCTGGACCCGTTCTTTAATTTCCTTGTTCTTATTTTTCTATTTTTTTTTCTATGCTTGATGTTCTATCTATGTTTGTGTCTTTACTACATGATCATTAGTATCTAAGTGTCTATGCCTTAAAGCTATGAAAATGAATCCATCACCTTTCTTAAATAAAAAGTGTTTTTTTATTGCAAAAGAAAAAGAAGTACATGAATTTCAAATTTTAAAACAGATTAATTATTTTGATGTGGTGGCAATACTCTTATTTTCTGAATGAATGCTTGAACAGTGCATATGTTTGAATTTGTTGTTTATGAATGTTAAAATTGTTGGCTCTTGAAAGAATAATGGAAAAGGAGAAATGTTATTGATAATCTGAAAAATAAAAAAAATTGATTCTTGAAGCAAGAAAAAGCAGTGAATAGAAAAAAAAGAGGATGACATGCGAAAAAAAAAAGGGGGACTTTAGCAAAGCTGAGTCACAATCTGAAAAGGTTCACCCAGTTATGTGTCTGTGGGATTTATGTATCCGGTGGTAATACTGGAAAACAAAATGCTTAGGGTCACGGCCAAGACTCATAAAGTAACTGTGTTCAAGAATCAACATACTGTACTAAGAGAATCAATAACACTATCTGAATTCTGAGTTCTTATAGATGTCAATCATTCTGAACTTCAAAGGAAAAAGTGAAATGCCAAAACTGTTCAGAAGTAAAAAGCTAATAGCCCCGCTCATCTAATTAAGACTGATCTTCATAGATATTTTTGGAGTTCATTGTATATTCTCTTCTTTTTATCCTATTTGATTTTCAGTTGCTTGGGGACAAGCAACAATTTAAGTTTGGTGTTGTGATGAGCGGATAATTTATACGCTTTTTAGCACTGTTTTTAGTATGTTTTTAGTATATTTTAGTTAGTTTTTATTATATTTTTATTAGTTTTTAAATAAAAATAAATTTTCTGAACTTTACTATGAGTTTGTGTATTTTTCTGTGATTTCAGGTATTTTCTAGCTGAAATTGAGGGACCTGAGCAAAAATCTGATTCAGAGGCTGAAAAAGGACTGCATATGCTGTTGGATTCTGACCTCTCTGCACTCGAAGTGGATTTTTCAGAGCTACAGAAACCCAATTGGCTCTCTCTTAATTGCGTTGGAAAGTAGACATCCTGGGCTTTCCAGAAATATATAATAGTTTATACTTTGCCCGAGATTTGATGGCCCAAACAGGCATTTCAAGTCAGCTCAAGAATTCTGGCGTTTAACTCCAGAACTGGCACAAAAGCTGGAGTTAAATGCCCAAACTGGCACAAAAGCTGGTGTTTAACTCCAAGAAAAGTCTCTACATATGAAAGCTTCAATGCTCAGCCCAAGCACACACGAAGTGGGCCCCGGAAGTGGATTTTTACACTAAACACCCTAGCTTACTCATTTTCTGTAACCCTAGGTCACCAGTTTACTATAAAAACTACTTTTAGTGATTCATCTTGTACCTCATGACACTTTACACGTTTCCTATTGTATTCTCTACGGCATGAGTCTCTAAACCCCATTGTTGGGGGTGAGGAGCTCTGCTGTTCTTCATGAATTAATGCAATTACTACTGTTTTCCATTCTATCACGCTTGCTTCTATTCTAAGATATTCTTTCGCACTTCAACCTGACGAATGTGATGATCCGTGACACTCATCATCATTCTCATCTATGAACGCATGCCTAACAACCACCTCCGTTCTACCTTAGACTGAATGCATATCTCTTAGCCTCATGATTCAGATCAGAGTCTTCGTGGTATAAGCTAGAATTATTGGTGGCCATTCCTGAGATCCGGAACGTCTAAACCTTGTCTGTGGTATTCTGAGTAAGATCTGGGACGGGATGACTGTGACGAGCTTCAAACTCGCGAGTGTTGGGCGTAGTGACAGACGCAAAAGGATCAATGGATCCTATTCCGACATGATCGAGAACCGACAGATAATTAGCCGTGCGGTGACAGCGCATTTGGAACATTTTCACTGAGAGGACGGGAAGTAGCCATTGACAACGGTGATGCCCAACTTAAAGCTTGCCATGGAAGGAGCCTTGCGTGCATGAAGAAGAAGATAGTAGGAAAGTAGAGATTCAAAAGATAAAGCATCTCCAAAGCCTCAACATGTTCTTCATCACTGCATAACAAGTATTTATTTCATGTTCTTTTACTTTTTATAATTAAATCTGAGAATTATTGATATCCTGACTAAGAGTTACAAGATAACCATAGCTTGCTTCAAGCCAACAATCTCCGTGGGATCGACCCTTACTCACGTAAGGTATTACTTGGACGACCCAGTGCACTTGCTGGTTAGTTGTGCGGAGTTGCAAAAGTGTGATTGTAATTTCGTGCACCAAGTTTTTGGCGCCGTTGCCGGGGATTGTTTGAGTTTGGACAACTGACGGTTTATCTTGTTGCTTAGATTAGGAATAATTTATTTTTGTTGGTTTAGAGTCTTTTATTTAAGTTTAGTTTCATATTTTAAGTTTGGTGTCAATTGCATGCTTTTATTTTCTTTTAATTTTTTTGAATTTGCATGTTCCTAGTTCTTTCTTGATCTTTAAAAATTCTAAGTTTGGTGTCTTCTTTGTGTTTTCCCTTAAATTTTCAAAAATTTGTGTTTGATTTTCTAAAATCTTTAAGCTTGGTGTTTTTTTGCTTTTATTTACTTAAAAAATTTTCAAAAATTTGTTCTTGGTGTTCATCTTGATCTTCAAAGTGTTCTTGGTGTTCATCTTGGCATTCAAAGTTTTTTTGTTTGTTCTCTTTGTTTTGATCTAAATTTTCTAAGTTTAGTGTCGTTTTGTTGTTTTTCTCTTTCCTCATTAAAATTTAAAATCAAAAAAATATCTTTTCCTTATTTTACTCATAAATTTTGAAATTTTGCATTAAATTAGTCAAAGATTTTCAAAATCATATCTTTTTTTTAGTCAAGTCAAAATTCTAATTTCAAAAATTGATCTTTTCAAATCTTTTTCAAAAAAAAATCAAATCTTTTTAATTTCTTCAATCATATCTTTCCAATCATATCTTTTTTTTTTATTAAATTGCAATCATATCTTCTCAATCATATCTTTTTCAACATAATTTTCAATCATTTCTTTTTGATTGCTAATTTCCAAAATTTTTTTAATCAATTAATTAATTTAGTTTTCAATTTGCTTTTATTTTATTTTCTTCTAATTTTCAAAAACCATATCCAGAATTTTTCAAATCTTTTTAATTAATTAGCCATTTGAGCATTCGAATTATTTATCTTTTTACTTTTTCTCTTAATTTTCAAAATTTTTATTCTATTTTTCATTTATTTCGTTTCATTTTATTCGGTTAATTTTAATTAAAATAAAATAAAAACAAAAATCTATTTTATTTGCAATCCACATTATCTCCCTTTCTCCATCATGGACCTAAGTGGAAGTGAACAGTCCAGAAGAACTCTGGGGTCATATGCTAACCCCATTACAGCTGCATATGGAAGTAGCATCTGTAAACCTCCCATCAAAGCAAGCAGTTTTGAGCTAAATCCTCAACTCATTATCATGGTGCAGCAAAATTGCCAGTATTCTGGTCTTCCACAGGAAGAACCTACTGAGTTTCTAGCACAGTTCTTACAAATTGCTGACACAGTACGCGATAAAGAAGTGGATCAGGATGTCTACAGATTATTACTGTTTCCATTTACTATAAAAGATCAAGCTAAAAGGTGGTTAAATAACCAACCCACAGCAAGCATAAAAACATGGAGACAGTTATCAGACAAATTCCTGAATCAATTTTACCCTTCAAAAAGGATGACACAGCTAAGGCTGGACATCCAAGGCTTTAAACAAGAGGATCATGAATCTCTTTATAATGCCTGGGAGAGGTACAGAGGGATGCTAAAGAAATGCCCCTCTGAAATGTTTTCAAAGTGGGTACAGTTAGACATCTCCTACTATGGGCTTACAAAAAAAGCTCAGATGTCTCTAGACCACTCAGCTGGTGGATCTATACACATGAGAAATACGATTGAAGAGGCTCAAGAACTCATAGATACGGTTGCTAGAAATCAACATTTGTACTCTAGCAGTGAGTCCTCCATAAAAGAAGAGGCTAGGGCAGTAACTACTGATCCTAATCCTCAAAAACAGATTATTGAGCTTAATCAGCAATTACTCCTTATGACAAAACAATTAGCAGAATTTAAAGAGATGCTCCAAGACACTAAAAATGCTAACAAGAATATGGAAGCACAATTGAATCAGACAAGACAGCAGCTATCTCAACAGATAACAGAAGAATGCCAAGCTGTTTAACTGAGGAGCGGAAAGACATTGAATAAAACAGCTCAAAGTAGCAGAAAGTCAAGAAAGGAACAACTAACAGAGGATAACCAAACCACTGCCCAAAATCCCTCTGAGGACAGCAAGAGCCCAGAGAGGAATAAATCTGGCATTCAAATGCCAGAAAAGGGTGAAAGATTGGCGTTAAACGCCCAGTGGCTGCACACTTCTGGCGTTCAAATGCCAAAAAAAGGTGGGAAGCTGGCGTTAAACGCCCATCCAGCACCCAATCCTGGCGTTCAAACGCCAATGAGGGATCAGACACCTGCAAGTGCTGATAGTAACCCCTCTAAGAAGGCTTCTCCAACCACCTCTGTAGGGAATAAACCTGCAGCAACTAAGGTTGAATTATATAAAGCCAAGATGCCTTATCCTCAGAAACTCCGCCAAGCGGAGTAGGATAAACAATTTGCCCGCTTTACAGACTATCTCAGGACTCTTGAAATAAAGATCCCATTTGCAGAGGCACTTGAGCAAATACCCTCTTATGCTAAGTTCATGAAAGAGATCTTAAGTCATAAGAAGGATTGGAGAGAAACTGAAAAATTTTTCTCACTGAAGAATGCAGTACAGTCATTTTGAAAAGCTTACCAGAGAAGCTTACAGATCCAGGAAGTTTTATGATACCGTGCACATTAGAGGGTGCTTGCACCAAGACAGCTCTATGTGACCTTGGAGAAAGTATCAATCTAATACCTGCATCGACTATCAGAAAGCGTGGGTTGACTGAAGAAGTCAAACCAACCCGGATATGTCTTCAACTTGCTGATGGATCCATTAAATATCCATCAGGCATCATTGAGGACATGATTGCGGAGTTGCAAAAGTGTGATTGTAATTTCGTGCACCAACCTCATGACATTTTTAGATCTAAACTTTGTACTCTTTGACGGCATGAGTCTCTAAACTCCATTGTTGGGGGTGAGGAGCTCTGCTGTGTCTCGATGAATTAATGTAATTATTTCTGTTTTCTATTCAAACACGCTTGTTTCTATCTAAGATGTTCATTCGCACTTCAATATGATGAATGTGATGATCCGTGACACTCATCACCATTCTCAATCTATGAACGCGGGCCTGACAACCACTTCCGTTCTACCTTCGATTGAATGAGTATCTCTTGGGTTCCTTAATCAGAATCTTCGTGGTATAAGCTAGAATCCATTGGCAGCATTCGTGAGAATCCGAAAAGTCTAAACCTTGTCTGTGGTATTCTGAGTAGGATTCAGGGATTGAATGACTGTGACGAGCTTCAAACTCACAAGGGTTTAGCGTAGTGACAGACGCAAAAGGATCAATGGATCCTATTCCAGCATGAGTGAGAACCAACAGATGATTAGCCGTGCGGTGACAACGCACCTGGACCATTTTCACTGAGAGGACGGATGGTAGCCATTGACAACGGTGATCCACCAACACACAGCTTGCCATAGGAGGAACCTTGCGTGTGTGAAGAAGAAGACAGGGGGAAAGCAGAGATTCAGAAGACAAAGCATCTCCAAAACTCCAACATATTCTCAATTACTGCATAACAAGTATTTATTTCATGCTCTTTTATTCTTCGCAATTCAAACTGATAATCATAATTAATTTCCTAACTAAGATTTACAAGATAACCAGAGATTGCTTCAAGCCAACAATCTCCGTGGGATCGACCCTTATTCACATAAGGTATTACTTGGACGACCCAGTGCACTTGCTGGTTAGTGGTACGAGTTGTGAAAAGTGTGATTCACAATTCGTGCACCAATGCTCAAGGCACATGACTGGAAGGTCAACTTTCTTCATCAAACTCAACAAGTATAATGGAGGTTTTGTGACCTTTGGAGATAATAGAAAAGGTAAAATAGTTACTGTTGGAAAAGTAGGTAACAATCATTCTACCTTCATTGATGATGTCTTTTTGGTTATTTAAGGCATAATCTTTTGAGTATAAGTCAATTGTGTGATTTGGGTTATTTAGTAATTTTTAAAAGATTGGAATGCTGTGCTGTGAATGAAAAGACAAATGATGTATTATTTATTGCTAAGCATTGTGATAATGTGTGTGGACTCACTCTTGATGAACTAAAGGATCAAAATCTAGCTTGTTTTCACTCTAAAGAATCTAAAAAGTGGCTATGGCACAAGAGATTGGGCCATGCTAGCATGTTTCAAATAAACAAGCTTGTCAAGAAAGGATTAGTAAGAGGTCTTCCTTTGATAAAATTTGCAAAAAAATCACTTGTGAGGCTTGTCAAATGGGAAAACAAACCAAGAACTCATTTAAATCAAAGGAAGACATCTCTACTAAAAGACCACTTGAATTGCTACATATTGATTTATTTGGTCCAACAAGAACTCAAAGCTTATGTGGTAAATATTATGGTTTGGTAATTGTGGATGACTACTCAATGTTTGGTTGGGTTTTATTTCTTGCACACAAAAATGAAGCCTTTTCGGCCTTTGAGATTTTTAGTAAGAAAATTCAAAATGAAAAGGATTTAACGATTGCCTCAATAAGAAATGATCATAGAACTGAATTTGAAAATCAATTTTTTGAATCTTTTTGTGAGGAATTTGGAATATCACATAATTTCTCTTGTCCAAGAACACCACAACAAAATGGTATTGTTGAAAGAAGGAACAAGAGTATTCAAGAAATGACAAGAGCTATGCTTTGTGAAAATAATGTTCCAAAATTTCTTTAGGCTGAAGCTGCTAACACAGCTTGCCACATTTTGAATAAAACAATCATAAGGAAACTTTTGAAGAAAACTCTTTATAAACTTTGGAAAGGTCACCCACCAAACTTAGATTACTTACATATCTTTGGTTTTGTATTAAATAATAAAGAAAACTTAAGAAAATTTGATCCAAAGGCTTATGAATGTTTATTTGTAGGATACTCCACAACTAGCAAAGCCTATAGAGTTTATCATCAAGATGCTAGAATTATTGAGGAGTCTATACATGTTAGCTTTTGTGACACTAACTTGGTTCAAAGTATCTTGGAAGATTGTGATGCAGGAATCAAGTTCAAAGGGAGGAAGAAGAAGCCCAAAATCAAGAGAAAGAAAATTCTGGGCAAAATGAATCAGAAACTGATGCTGCAAAAAATCCTACAGGAGTGAAGAACTGAAGATTGATGGTTTAGAGGTTATAGTAAACTCTCGTTGCAAGTATAGTTACTAAACCAAGCAATCAACCTTTCTTACAAATGTTTTGGTTGTCACAAGTAACAAACCCCTAAATAAATTGATAACCGAAGTATTCAAATCTCGGGTCATCTTCTCAAGGAACTGCAGGGAAGTATGTTCTTATTATTGGCTATGGAAATTATAAATTGGGGTTTTGAGAATGAGGAGCGAATGGTTTAATTAGCAATTAAAGTAAATGAAGAACAAGTAATTAAATGGCAAGTAAAATAAATAAATGACTGTAAACAAACTTTTGGCAAGGTATGAGAAATTAGAGGTCCTATCCTAGTTATCCTTATCAATGATGATGAGAATTGAATCTTAATTCCACTTTGTTAACCTTTACTAAGATAAAGGAAGGTCAATGGATTAATTGGTTTGATCTTCAAATCCTATTTATTTCCTAAGAAAAGATTGGGATTATTGAAGTTCAATTTAATTAGCAAAGATAACAATTATCAATCATGTTTGAGTTTGATAACTCCTGAGTTACTGATTTCTTAACCAAGACCAAAGAGGAGAAAAGTAAATCTACTGGAATAAAAATGTCTTCAGATAGGAGTAACAATAATGTAAATAAAATAAAGCAAGATTAAACTGAAATACCTCAAATAACATTAATTCAAAGATGTAATTTGCAACATGGAAGAATTCATAAATTAAATTGCAAAAGTAAATAAAAGAGAATATTGAACCTGATAAAGAGATAATCCGGAAAGCGAATAAAATCCTAATTCTAAACCCTAATCCTAAAGAGAGAAGAGAGAGGAGAGAACCTCTCTCTAAACTAAATCTAAATCATGAAAACTAACTAAAGTGGAGACTCCCTCTTGAATGGATGCATTCCCCTACTTCATAACCTCTGGTCTATGCCTTCTGGACTTGGATTTGGGCCAAAAACGGCTTCAGAATTCGCTGGGAGCGTTTTCTACAATTTCTGGTACGTGACCTCTGTCACGCGTCCGCGTGGGTCACGCGGTCGCGTCATTCGGAGTTGTCATTGCCATGCGATCGCGTCAGTCATGCGACCGCGTCATATGTGTTCTGCTTAAGGTGCGCGGTTGCGTCAGTCATGCGGCCGCGTCACTGCTTCTTCGCGCTTGGCATGCGTCCGCGTCGCCCATGCGATCGCGTGGATGCCAGTTTCTTCACAAACTCCGTTTTATGCTTTTCTTCCATTTTTGTATGTTTCCTTTCTATCCTTTGAGTCCTTCCTGCCTTAGAAGATCTGAAACTACTCAACACACTAATCACGGCATCGAATGGAAATAAAGGTAATTAAAATAATTAATTTTAAAGCATAGGAAACATGTTTTTCACATACATCACATAATAAGGAAGGGAGAGTAAAACCATGCAAATAATATGAATAAGTGGGTGAAGGATTGAATAAATCACTCAGATTAAGCACAAAATATATCATAAAATATGGGTTTATCAACTTTCCCACACTTAAACAATAGCATGTCCTCATGCTAAGTCCAAGAGTAATGTTAGGTTAAAGTGGTGGAATGTCATGCAATGCAGTCTAATCTAAATGCAACTACCTAAGTGCATCATGCATCATGCAATTCTAATTTTTATTCACTTGTATATAAATCTTGTATGTAGTTGAATTAATTCACATTCTCAAGGAGTCATATATATATATATATCTCAACTGTAAAAGTGCTTTATCATTATCTAAGGTTTGGCTATATATATATATATAGCCAAACCTTAGATAATGATAAAGCACTTTTACAGTTGAGATGGGAGAGAAAAACATTTTATAAACTTGCAAGACAATTAATAATTTTAGCAGAGATATATGTTAATGAGATATTGAACCCTCACTGGATTTTGTGTTTACTCTCTATTCACTCAGTGTTTATTGGGTTAATCACTCTATTCTTCTTTTTATTCTTACTTTCTATAACTTTGTTCTTCATCTAACCAATCAACAATTATAGAATATAGACATACCAAAAATCATGAGATCTTTAGTAAAGATTGTAATGGGGCCAAGGTAAAGGTAAGGGTATATGTATAAGGCTAAGTGAGCTAATAAGTGAATCCTTAATTAGTCTAAGATCTCACCTAACATACATACTTTGTAAAGCAAAGCTTCTTTACTTATTTTCCCATATTTTCCCACTTTTGATGTCACATGCTCATGTTTCAATATCTATTATTTTTATCCCACGTGCATTGCTTTATTTCACATTTGGGGAATTCTTTTGCGTCCCCTTTATTCAACCATTGAAAAATAACACTTCTTTCTTTTTTAATGCACATGGTAATTCAATTATTTTGATTTTATATGAGCATGCTTCCCAAAACTTTTATTTTGAATTATTTTATTCTTTTCAACTTTTCTACCCTTTTGTTTTTATCATCCATGTTCCCAATAGGTTTTCCCATATTTAAACCCTACACAATTTCCTATCTTAAGCTAACCAAGGATTCAACTTGGGATTTTTATTTTGTTTTCCTGCTTAAGGCTAGTAATGTGGTTTATAGAATAAAAGAGGATTTAAAGGCTCAAGGGGGCTAACAAGGGTGATGTAAAAGGTAGGCTATTTTGGGATAAGTGACTAAAATCAAATAATGGCCTCAATCACTCTCTTGGTATGTATTTCTATTCTATAATCGGACATATAGATTAAAACAAAATAAAGAACATCAGAATAAAAAAGAAGGGCGGAACACACAGGAATAAAATATTATGGTTTGAATGTAACCATACAATTAAGTTCAAAACTCACAGGCTGTGTGTTCTCTAGCTCAAAAATCATTTATCACTTATGTATGTCATGCAGGTTTAGTCAAGAATTCCCATTATTCTCAATGTAAAACTTATATTGAATGGCTTTAAAGTTCTAGTGTTTCTCCTTGATGAAATGTTGTTAACTAACTAACATATAATGCTATATATACAAGTTGTGTGGATTGTTTCTATTATGTTCAAGTTCCTAGTTTACTTCCTTTTTATATTTTTCAATTCAAACTAAGCTATCTTATGCTAAAAAAGGTAAACTATACTAATTAATCCACAATTTTTATAACTAATAAGTTAGAATTGCTACTAAAACTAAATGGCTAAAATATGAACTAAAGTGCAATATAGAATAAATACATAAAAATAGTAATATATATAAGTACTGAGAAAATAAAAATAAAAATAAAAAGAAAAAGAAAAATACGGAAAAGTAGCAAAATAAATAAAAAGAGTATGTAGTGGTTCACCAAAAAAAAAAGAACGCCAGAGATGGCGACCTCGCCACACTTAAAATGTAGCATCGTCCCCGATGCTCACTCAAGCAGGGTGTGAAGGGGTGTCATCACTGGAAGGGTGGGTAGCTAGGGTCTCTGTGGTGGCGGTCGGAGGATCAGCCTGCTGCAGAGGAGGTGTTGACTGGATAGAGATCTCGAGGTCTACAGCCTGAATCTGAGGCGGAGCCTCCTGATGTGATGTGGCTTGCTCTGTGCCTGCCTGCGCAGCCTCACTCTGGGGATTGGTCTCTGCCTCGTGATCATCCGCCTCCTCCTCAGATGCCTCAGATGGTGTGTCAGGCTCGGAGGGGATGTCGCCAGAGCATATCATCAGCTTCAGGTGCTCATAGCGTCGCTTGTTGCGACGCTCTATCTGGTCAAGCCGTCGAAATAGGCGGTGCACTAGATGATATATGGGCTCTGGGGCAGGTGGAGGTGCGGTGGTGGTGGCAGGGGTAGCTGTGGAAGAAGAGGGGCCGGCAGATGGTGTGGCTGTGTCAGCAGTAGCAGTGAGGAATGGAGGTCTATAGCCCAAATCCAGAAAGTTCCTGCTGTGAGGGATAATCTTCTTGCATTCTGCAGCAGGTGGCTTCTCATCAGCATCCTCCCAAGGCACGTCAGCTCGACGGCCTAGCTGTGTAACCAGATAAGGAAAGGGAAGAGTGCCTCGGACGTGGACCCTGGCCATATGGTACCGGATAAAGCGTGGCAGGTACAGGTCCTTACCCTCCATCACACACCATAGGAGGGTGATCATAGCGGCTGGTATCTCAGTCTCGTGAGTACTCGGCATAATGAAGTTACTAAGTATCTGATGCCATAACCGAGCCTCATCATTCAGGTAAATCCGCTTGATTCCCTTTGGCATGGTGGTGTTCTGACCCATAATCCAAGGAACGGTCGGGTCAAGGGCTATCCGGGCCTTGACTGCATCCCAATCAAATCGCATGAAGCGCATATCCTCCTCAGCTTTCTGATAACCATCCAGATGATCAGTTTTAGGCAGAAGCTTCAAGACATCTTCAATGGCCTCTTC
>NC_029793.2:19323221-19397485 GCF_000816755.2 Arachis ipaensis
CAAGGCACGTCAGCTCGACGGCCTAGCTGTGTAATCAAATAAGGAAAGGGAAGAGTGCCTCGGACGTGGACCCTGGCCATATGGTACCGGATAAAGCGTGGCAGGTACAGGTCCTTACCCTCCATCACACACCATAGGAGGGTGATCATAGCGGCTGGTATCTCAGTCTCGTGAGTACTCGGCATAATGAAGTTACTAAGTATCTGATGCCATAACCGAGCCTCATCATTCAGGTAAATCCGCTTGATTCCCTTTGGCATGGTGGTGTTCTGACCCATAATCCAAGGAACGGTCGGGTCAAGGGCTATCCGGGCCTTGACTGCATCCCAATCAAATCGCATGAAGCGCATATCCTCCTCAGCTCTTTGATAACCATCCAGCTGATCAGTTTTAGGCAAAAGCTTCAAGACATCTTCAATGGCCTCTTCAGTGACCAGAATCTACTTTCCTCTAAGGTTCACTGCATCTAGGGAGGTTTTGAAGTAATTGCAGTAGAATTTCCTAACCCAAGATGCATTGACCTCAGTCAGGTTTCTCTCCAGGAAGAACCAGCCTCTTTGTTTGATCTGGTCAGAGGTGTATTGCTGGAGTTCTTCTGAAATCTTCAAATTTCTCTCCAGGTATAGGTTTCTGGAGTTTGCAAACATCGGATACTTCAGCTCACAGTATCGGTTTGCAAACTTTATTGGATCAGTGGCAGGTATTAGCTGGTCGGCCTTCTCCTGCGGGGTAAAATTTTTCTCCCACAAGGATTCATCGTGCATCATATCTATGATGGACATGGAGGATTCTCCTCTTTTTTGTTTGCCAGTAGTAGCCTTGCCTTTTCCTTTTCTTTGGCTGGCAGACATCCTGAAAAATAGAAAACCAGGATATAGTGAAAACAGGAAAACAAATAGGCAAATAATCAAAAGAAACACAAAGTGGCAAAGGAGCAATAGGATAAGGAAAATGAGTTAAGTAAATGTGCATTAAGGATTGTATAGGAGTTAAAAGTCCAAAAAGGAGAGTTCACAATCCAAAATGGAATTGAATTCATGTTAAATAGAAAAAGTAACATCATGCCATGGTTAGAATGTTAAAAGAAAGTGAAAGAAAATCAGAAGAGAAGTTTTGAAAGGTTAGGTTGGTTAGAATTGAAAAAGAGTTTAGGAAGTTAACATTAGTGAGTTAGTAAAAAGTGGGTTAAAGTAAGTGGCATAATGAAAATATTCCAAGTAACAAGTATTCACAGTTAGAAGCTATAAGTAACTCATATCCAAATAAGGAAAACAGGTTGATGATGATTCAAATAGATATAGAAATAGCAAAAATTGGAATCAAACATCAAAAATGCAAATTATGAACCAGAAAATCAAAAAGAATAAGAAAGCTTGCCCTGGCATTCATGAATTGTTTTGGTTAAATCTAAGAAAAGCACAGTTGAAAATGCCAAAATCAAGACATGAATGGAAACATTTTACAGAGATTTGGGCAGCATTCCGGCTTAAAATTGGATTGTCCCAGAAAATAAACAACAACAGAATAGTTCATATGAATAAAAAATACAGCTGCAATTACATATAAGGAATAAGAATCATGAAAAATCAGAGTAAAGAGCAGCATGAAATAAGAAATTACATCATATGAACTAACACCACAGCAACAGCAGAATTGCGAAAATAATGAAACAAGAAACACGAACAGTGCAATTAAACATACCTAAATCCACTAACCACATCCTAGGCTACCTAACAACCTAAAATCCACCACAACATGCATATCTAACTAGCCTAATGACGAACATAAATAGAAAAATATGAATTAACTATGAAGGATAGAAGGGTGGCGTTCGACGGAACCTGGTAGGTGTAAGAAAGAGAGTGGGGTAGAGAGGTGGCTGGGGATGACGGCGGTGGCGTTCGGGGCGGCGGAGGAGGGTGGCGCGGCGGCGGTGGCTGCTGTCCCGGGGGGGCGCGACTAATAGGGTTCGCGTGACTGGGGGGTTTAAATTTGAATCCACGCGATCGTGTGGGGCACGCGGTCGCGTGGTTGGGCTGAAATAGTGGTTGACGCGATCGCGTGGGGCACGCGATGGCATGGAATGGGAAAAGAGTGAATGAAGCGATCGCCTGGGGCATGCGATCACGTCACTGGAAATTGTGCTAAACGCACGAATCCAACATCGTTTCAGCGCAACTCTCTGTCTCCTTTTGGGGTGTTGTGCAATCCTATGCGACGCGATCGCGTCGCTCACGCTGTCGCGTGGGATTTAGGTTGTGCAAGTGACGCGATCGCGTGGGCATTTTGTGCTAAACGCACAATGGCCGCACGATTCCAGCCTAACTTTCTGGACGTTAGATCTTTACGCCGATCTCCAGGTCACGCGGCTGCGTGAATGACGCGGTCGCGTGGGTAGTGTTTTCCGTAATTTGACGCGATCGCATGAATGATGCGGTTGCGTCGCACACCCTTTTTTTTATGCAGTATGCAGAATGCAAATATGAATGCGATGCAAAACTCCAGGTTCAATAAAATAAAACTTGAAAACAAATAAAACTAAATAAAAATTGAAAAAGGGACGATCATACCATGGTGAGTTGTCTCCCACCTAGCACTTTTAGTTAAAGTCCTTAAGTTGGACATTGGATGAGCTTCTTGTTATGGCGACTTGTGCTTAAATTCATCCAGAAATCTCCACCAATTCTTGGAATGCCAATAGCCTCCGGGGTCCCAAACTAGGCATGTAAAGCTTCTGAGCAGCTTCAAATAGATTCTCAGGCTCCCGGGGTGACGAATGTCAGCATAGATTCCAGGATCCCAAACTTTGCTTTTAAATCCGCCTTCGTCTTGATCTATACCTTTCCATCTGGGCGGTTTAGAAATTAGATTCTCACCAGGATAACCAAACGTTTTCCGAGATCCATCCGATTGATCATGATGCCAATTCGTGCACTTCGAGTTGAAGCGTGGAACCTTATTGAACCTTGTGCACCAGCTCTGAGTACGAGCCATTTCCCTTTTACTTTTAAAGCCGCAGAGAGCTCTAAGCTGGCCATCTATTTCAAGCAAACCATATTCAAGTGAAAACATACAGTTAAAGGTTAAGGATTGTACCCACTTAAAACTTGTATTGGGTGGTAATGGCCTTGGGATAGGTGGTTCTAGTGGTTCTGTGAGTTCTACTCCCTTGTACTCTTCTGTGAAATTCTCCACTTCCTTGCAAGACTCTTCAAATGTATCTATGTCCTGATCAAATCCATCTGTGTCTTCCTCATCACTTAAGTCATAGACTAGAGGTTGAGAGAAATCTACCTCCATATCACCTTCGTATTCACTTGGGGAAGATTCTTCGATCTCAGAGAATTCACTTGCGGATGCAAGTTCATAACTAGGAGAACTTGACTTGTGACTATCATCATCAAGGAAATTTGCTTCTTGGGTTATTCTGTCTAGTTCTTCATGAAAGACTTGCTCTGGGGATTGTGCACAATCCTCCTTAGCATCAATTGTAACATCCTTGACAGAATGCTCCACAACATTGGATTCCCATGGAGGTTCAGCGTCTCCTAAGTCTTCAACCAACTCTTCTTCTTCAATAATAATAGCTTCCTCTACTCGTTCCAGTACGAAGCCATGCTCTATCTTGTTCACTGGAGTTTCTAGTATCTTCTTCATACTACGCTCTTCGTTAGATTGTCCACATGGGGCTGTGGGAGGTCCTTGAATGTTCGAACGTCTAGAAGATAATTGACTTACTGCTTGCTCCAGTTGATGAAGGGTTGTTTGAAGTCGATTTACTGTTTCCTTGAGGCGAACCTCTGATTCTCGGGGTGATAGATTTGGTTATGGCACAGGGGAAAGTGGTGGTGTTTGGGAGTGATTGGATTGGAACTGGGGTAAATGAGGATCATACGGTGGTGAATGATGAAAAGGAGCTTGTGAGTGTGGTGGTTCGAAGTTATGTTGAGAGGATGGTCTATAAGTACAGGGTGGGGCTTGTTGGTAATTACAAGGTTATCCACCATGTCTATTTGCTTGGTATGCATTGTGGAATGGTCTTTGTCCATGATATCTTGGAGGGTGTTGTTGCCTAAAGGGTTGATCAGATCCTCTTGGCTCCATCCATCTTTGATTGGTCTGACCTTGATGCATGTTCCTATTATAACTTCCATTCCTTTCAATAACATTAGAACCAAACTCAAAGCGAAAGGGGTGAGAATTCATAGTAGCTAAAAAGAAATAAAGAGGGGAAAAATAAAGACAAATAAACAAGTAAAAGAAAAATATTTACAATAAAAAATAATAAGGCACACGATTGCAGTTCCCTGGCAACGGCGCCATTTTTGACGTTAGGATTTTATGGTGGTAAAGAATTTATAAAAACAGTCGCGTTGTAGATATAGTCTCTAAACCAACAGAAATCCCTTCGTACAAACGTTTTGGTTGTCACAAGTAACAAACCCCTAAATAAATTGATAACCGAAGTATTCAAACCTCGGGTCGTCTTCTCAAAGAACTGCAGGGAAGTATGTTCTTATTATTGGTTATGGAAATTGTAAATTGGGGTTTTGAGAATGAGGAGCGAATGGTTTAATTAGCAATTAAAGTAAATGAAGAACAAGTAATTTAAATGGCAAGTAAAATAAATAAATGACTGTAAATAAACTTTTGGCAAGGTATGAGAAATTAGAGGTCCTATCCTAGTTATCCTTATCAATGATGACGAGAATTGAATCTTAATTCCACTTTGTTAACCTTTACTAAGATAAAGGAAGGTCAAGGGATTAATTGGTCTGATCTTCAAATCCTATTTATTTCCTAAGAAAAGATTGGGATTATTGAAGTTCAATTTAATTAGCAAAGATAACAATTATCAATCATGTTTGAGTTTGATAACTCCTGAGTTACTGATTTCTTAACCAAGACCAAAAAGGAGAGAAGAGAGAGGAGAGAACCTCTCTAAACTAAATCTAAATCATGAAAACTAACTAAAGTGGAGACTCCCTCTTGAATGGATGCATTCCCCTACTTCATAACCTCTGGTCTATGCCTTCTGGACTTGGATTTGGGCCAAAAAGGGCTTCAGAATTTGCTGGGAGCATTTTCTGCAATTTCTGGTGCGTGGCCTCTGACACGCGTCCGCGTGGGTCACGCAGTCGCGTCATTCGGAGTTGTCATTGTCACGCAGTCGCGTCAGTCATGCGACCGCGTCATATGTGTTCTGCTTAAGGTGCGCGGTCGCGTCAGTCATGCGGCCGCGTCGCTGCTTCTTCGCGCTTGGCATGCGTCCACGTCGCCCATGCGATCGCGTGGATGCCAGTTTCTTCACAAACTCCGTTTTATGCTTTCCTTCCATTTTTGTATGTTTCTTTTCCATCCTTTGAGTCCTTCCTGCCTTAGAAGATCTGAAACTACTCAACACACTAATCATGGCATTGAATGGAAATAAAGGTAATTAAAATAATTAATTTTAAAGCATAGGAAACATGTTTTTCACATACATCAGATAATAAGGAAGGGAAAGTAAAACCATGCAAATAATATGAATAAGTGGGTGAAGGATTGAATAAATCACTCAGATTAAGCACAAAATATATCATAAAATATGGATTTATCAAGGAGACAATTCTATTTTGTCTCATGAAACTGGCAAAAATTCTGAAAATACCAGTTCCCTGAATCCCTTAGTGATCGAATCTGCTTCTAAGTCCACAAGACCTCGTGAGTGGAGATTCCTAATAAAGAACTACCCACAGGAATTTGTCATTGGGGACGTCTCACAAGGTGTCAAAACTCGTTCTTCCACTAGAAAGGCAAATGAAGAAACAAACATTTCTTTTCTCTCTCAAATGGAGCCACAAAACATCAAGGAAACCCCTCTTGGGTAAAGGCCAAGGAAGAGCTTGGTGAATTTGAAAAGAACTAAGTTTGGACACTAGTTCTAAAGCCAAGTGGAAAGAAAGTGACAGGCACAAAATAGATCTTTAGAAACAAGTTGGGTGAAGATAGAAGCATTTTTAGAAATAAAGCAAGATTAGTGGCACAAGAATATGATCAAGAGGAAGGAATAGACTTTGATGAATCCTTTGCCTCTGTTGCCCGAATGGAGGCTATAAGACTTCTTCTAGCCTATGCTGCTCATTGTGGTTTTAAATTGTATTAAATGGATGTGAAATGTGTATTTTTAAATAGTGTAATAGATAGAGAAATGTACGTGGCACAGCCACCTATGTTTGAAAATAAGAAATTCCCTAACCATATTTTCAAACTATCAAAAGCTCTCTATGGATTAAGACAAGCTCCTAGTGCTTGGTATGAGAGACTTAGCTCTTTTCTTTTAAAAAATAGTTTTCAAAGAGGCACCACAGACACTACTCTATTTATTAAGAATTCTAATGATTCTTTCATTCTAGTACAAATTTATATTGATGACATTATTTTTGAATTAGCAAATGAGACCCTTTGTGCTGATTTTGGAAAACTCATGACAAGTGAATTTGACATGAGTATGATAGGTGAACTTAATTTTTCCTTGGGCTTCAAATTTAGCAAACTGAAAATGGTATTTTTATTCATCAAGAGAAGTATGCCAAAGAAGTAATTAAGAAATTTCGTATGGAAAATGCCAAACCCATGGAAACTTCCATGCACCCTAATTCTAAATTAGAAAAGGGAGAGACTAAGAAAGATGTTGATGAGACTAGGTATAGAGGAATGATTGGATCTCTTATGTACCTAACTTCTTCTAAACCTGATATTGTGCAAAGTGTTGGAATATGTTCAAGATTCCAATCAAAACCAAGAGAATCACATTTTTCAATAGTTAAAAGGATCATTAGATATGTTCATGGTACATCCAATTTTGGTTATGGTACCCTAAGATTGATGAGTTTTTTGCAGTTGGTTATTGTGATGCAGATTTTGCTGGAGATAGAGTGGATATAAGGAGCACATCAGGCATATGTTGTTTCCTTGGAAAGTCTCTAAACGTACGGTCAAGTAAGAAGCAGTCCACAGTGGCATTATCCATTACAGAGGCTAAGTATGTTGCTGCTTCTTCATGTTGTTCTCAGCTTATTTGGTTGAAAACACAACTTGCTGATTATAAATTAAATGCTGAAAATATTCCCTTGTTATATGACAATATGTGTGCCATAAATATTTCCAAAAACCCAGTTTTTCACTCAATAAGAGAACATGTTCAAAAGGGGAATATTAGCATTCAATTTGTTAAATCAGAAGATCAATTAGCAGATATTTTCACCAAACCTCTAGCTAAAGACATATTTTGCAAGCTTAGGATTAATCTAGGGATTTTAAGTCGTAGTTCATTGTTTGCACATTGCTGATGTGTTTGTTGAAGTTTTTGTCTCTCAGGTTAGGATGAGACAATTCTGGGCACATGAAGAACCATTTTCCTAAACATTTTTCTTTCTGGGCTCAAATGGCACGTTCTGAATCTTCTGGGCCAACCCTTCAGTTCAGAGACACAGTGGCCCAACATGTTTCCTTAAACACTACCATTTCCGGGCTCAATGAGTGTTACATTATCCATGTGTTATACTTTATTTTTGTCTTTTAGTCAAAAGTTTTCAATTTTAAAATCATTTCTATTTTACCTAATATATTTTAATAAAATCAAATCACCTTTTTGTGATGTCAAGTCTTTTCAATGTCTAGTCATAGTGATGCAGTTGTATGGTTTCAAGAAACCTCTTCTCTTGTGGCAGTTACCAAACCTCCCTCTTCATAAATTCTTCCACTACCTCCTTGTTTCTTTCCCACTACCATTAGTGCTTCTCTTCATTCGAAACCAGGTTTCATTCTAATGAGGAAGAAAATTATCATTCAAAGAGGTCCTCATGAAAAGATTCTCAAACTACCAGAGAACCCTAAACACACTACTTGCTCCAAAGATCAGACCTTCACACCAGCTCCATCTCCTCCTACTTCTTCTCCTTGTACCGATCCAATGGCAAGGATCAAAACTACTCCAAGGTTCCCCTCTTCTGCCAAGCCGACGGCACCACCAAGTGCTCTATCCAAGCCAAGCACTTCGAAAGGAAAATGCCCTGCTGCTGAGGAACCTGTGCCCGAACCCTCTCGTCCTAAGCCTAGGCCTGCTCCCTCTCGTCCTCAAAGAGGTAACGCTTGCATCCCTCTAAAATTAGTTAAAGAAACCTCCATTGATCCTTTTGCACACAAATCACACTTTATGACCTCTCACTCAAACTATAATCCTCACCAATTTCGATCTTCCATGAACAATGACTTCTATGATGGTGTTATTGCTCACCATACCATATGTCCCACCCTTTTGGTTGATTTACCAAATCTGAAAAAGAAAAGTTTTGCTTTTGCTGAAAATTTTGAATTTCTGGACTAAAACCATATTTTTAAAATCAGAAAACCAGTCTACCCTATTTTAGTCAAGCAGTTTTATGCAAATATGACTTATTATGAGGGAAGTGTTCATTCCTATGTAAAAGGCCGTGACCTCGTTCTGAACGAGGAAACCATCAGTGATTCTCTGAAATACACTGATGTTGGTGCTTGTGTTTACACCTCTGGTAAGTGGGATGATGGGGGTAGATCTCTCTTGCAATGATGCTCTAGCCTATGTATGTAAATACATTTCTTTGATTGATGGCATCACTCCTACTCACAAAGCCCTGGGTTACACTCGTGCTCAATTGCATCGCATAGTGAACCATATCATCCTTCTTCAGAGTGGCTCATATCAAAGGGTGTTCTTCTGTGATACTTTAGTTTTATATACTATTCTAACAAAAACTGAAATCTCTTTTGCATATTTAATGGTAAGGTATATGTTTGATTATGTTAGAAGTGAGAAAGATAAAGCTCTTCCTTATGGCATGTTCTTAACCTGTATTTTTGAACATTTTGGTGTTGACTTGTCAAATGAGACATATGAAAATAGACACTTGATAAACCACTATTTTATGGTTTATCTTGTGCTCAATTAAGTGGTTTTTATCTACTCTTTACCCACTTATTCATAATATTTGCATGGTTTTACATTTGCCTTCCTAATTATGTGCTTTGATTGAAAACATGCTTCTTTGATCTTATATTTGCTTATTATTAATCCTCTCTTATTACCATTAGATACCTTGATATGTGTGTTAAGTGTTTTCAGATATTATAAGGCAGGAATGGCTTGGAGGATGGAAAGGAAGCATGCAAAAGTGGAAGGAATACAAGAAGTTGGAGAAATTGCTAAGCTGTCCAGCCTGACCTCTTCGCACTCAAACGGCTATAACTTTAGCTACAGAGGTCCAAATGACGTGGTTCCAGTTGCGTTTGAAAGCTAACGTCCTGGGCTTCGATTTGATATATAATATGCTATAGTTCTCCTGATGCTAGGTGACGCGACCGCGTGATTCATGCGGCCGCATCGCAGTGACGAAAAACTAGCATGGCAAAATTCGAAACCAGCGAATTCTGGACTGTTTTTGACCCAGTTTGCAGCCCATAAAACACATATTAGAGGCTATAAAGTGGGGGAATGCATCCATTTAGAGGAGGCTTTTCATATTTTACAATTTTAGGAGTAGATGTAGTTTTTAGAGAGAAAGGTTCTATCCTCTCTCTTAGGATTAGGATTTAGGATTTCTTTTAGTTTTAGGAGTGACTCTCAATCCCAGGTTCTTTATTTTTATTTATTTTCCCAATTTAATTTATGAACTTTTCCATGTTATGAATTGATTTCTTTATTTAATATAATTTGAGGTATTTCAGACTTATGATTGCTCTCTTTAATTTATTAATGCTCTTTGTTTATCCAAATTATTTTCATTCAAGTAGACTTTTTTCCCTTTTGGCTTTGGTTGAGTCATTGGAGACACTTGAGTTATCAAACTCGTTGTTGATTGAAAATTAAATTTCTTCATTTCATTAATTCACGTTCCAATAACTCTAGCCTTTCCCAAGGAAAGACTAGGACCTGAGGAACCAGAATTAATTCATCCACTTAACTTATCTTCATAGTTAGAGGTTAACAAAGTGGGAGAAGAATCCAATTCTCATTACAATTGATAAGGATAACCAGGATAGGACTTCCAGTTCTTATACCTTGCCAAAAGTTTTATTATTTATTTAATTTAATACAATATTACTTTCTTGCCATTTACTATTCTTGCTTTTTATCTTATAAATTAAACCCCCCCCCCCAATTTACAAACTCATAACCAATAATAAGAACATACCTCCCTACAATTCCTTGAGAAGACGACCTGAGGTTTAAATACTCGGTTATCAATTTAAAAAGGGGTTTGTTACTTGTGATAACCAAAACGTTTGTATGAAAGGACTTTTGAAGGTTTAGAAACTATACTTGCAACGAGGATTTATCCGCAAATTTCTAGACCACGCAAAAGTTCTCTCATCAACACTCATATCTAAAAGGAGGTAGTTCAGTGAAACAGCAGAAAAAGGGACCTACTCGTTCTGAAATGGTGGTTCTTGATGATGATGATGATGAATCTGTTCTTGATGACACTCCTCCTTCCTCTACCACGGGCACTTCAACCTCCACTGGACACAAATCTGTTTTGTATGGAGTTGTTAAGGATGTGATGCAAGAATTTGTCTCTCAATCAAACCATCTAATTGCTATAAGTAAAGAGCAAAGGAAACTTGCCACCAAGCATGAAAACTTCCTCAGAAAATCCAGAGATAGAGTGGCAGTCTTCTTGAAATTCATTGATAACCTCCAAGAGGATGACAATGTTGCCACTGATCCTGAAGACGATGCTGCTTCTGAAGAAGATGGTTCGGATGCTTGAAAAGATCTCGTGTTGCTGCAGCCTTTTATTTACTTTTGTCTCATAAAAACTCTTGTCTTTTACTTTTTGACTTCCTTTTATTTTGTCTCGGATGACTGTAAACCATTTAACAACTGTTACCTTTAATTTTAGTTATTTAGATGTTTGAACTTTGCATTAATAGTTTGTTGCAGGCTTTAAGTTGCAGCATTGGTATTGCTTACATTTCCTCCCTCGATGACAAAAGGGGGAGTAGTAGTATAGTAGTAGCTTGTATTTATTGTGTATCTGTTGCATGTTGCATGTATCTTTGTTGCTCTATTTTGCTTTTGCTACTCTTGCTGTTTGCTTCATCCATGGACAAGATATTGTATATAGTATATTATTGTGTTCTCTATGAGAATATGTAAATCGGAAAGAAGAGCACAAATTTAGGGGGAGCAACTCTTGAAAAAGAAAGGGGGAGCAATTCAAATGCAAGTAACATCATCTAAAAGAAAGATCTTTAACCTTATTCAAATTCAATCCCTTTGATCAATGTTTCAATTATGTTTGTCATCAATGGAGAGATTGTTGAGTTAAGTAAATAACTAAGTTTAATTTGATGATGACAAACTTTATTTTATTGGGTTAAATACCCAATTAGGTTTGATTAGTGTTGCAGGCCAAAGAAATAAAATAGTTGCAATAGCCCAAACAGAAGTTGTTGAAGCATACAAAATGCATAAACAAAGCCCAAATGAAAAATAACTAAGAGATCACATGGGCTGAAAGGTAAGTGAAGCAATTTCAAGCCCAAGACGCTTGATCCAAGTGAAAGCCTTCCAAAGCCATCATTCTCAAGCTGGCTTCAGTTAGAATCAAAGAGAAAGAGAGAGCTTCTCCTTTTGCATTCCTTTACCAGAGAAGAAAGAAAGAGAAAGCTTAATCAAAAAGCAAATGTCTAATCGCCCAAATCAAACCATATTAAGCTAAAGGTAATTTATTTCCATTTGCATGCAATTTACTTTCTTCACTCCTTCTCCAATTTTCTACAACTCTAATTTGGGATAAATGAAAAAGTGTTCTCTGATAATCACTGTTGTGAATCAAAGGCTAAAATTATTTCTTGGGGACAAAGCACTTGCTCAATGGTTCAGATTCAAGTTTACCATTGAAACATTTCTCTTTGCTGATCTAAGGCACTTGGTCAAAGCAAAAGGACCAGCTCTGATATCCCTAATTTGGGGGTTAATGGAAGAAAGTGAAATGACAATTTTGGAAAGCACACAGCTCGAATAGTTGACTCGGAAGAGAGCAACACAGCAACTTGGAAAGAGGTACAAAAGAAACATTTTCATCTTTCTGAACATAAGGAGAGAGAACCAGATTTTGAGTTTTATTCTGAAGAGCTTCTCTATGAAGAGTTCATCAACTTTGGACAGTGTTTTCTAAGTTAAAGAAGCATTCCGCTAAGACAAAGAACTCAATCAGAGTCAGCTGAATCTGGTTCAATTTATAGTAACAGAGGCTGTTGATGCATTAATCTCCTTCATATTTCACAGTTTGTATTTTATTTTCAATGTATATCTTTCTGTAATTTCTTGAGTGGTAAAAGGATAAAAAAGAGAGCTCAAGAAAAAGCCAATGAGTGACAAAAGGTTGAGTAAAACACTTGAGAGAAAAATCTAGAGTGATTTCAGATTTCTTTAGGTTGTTTCATATGTCTTGTATCTTGTACCTGTGAGGTGCCCCTTTCTAAGTTGGGTCAGCACTTAGAGTGAAGAGTTAGGTATTAGCATAACCAAGTCAAGTTAGATTAGAACTTGAGAGAGAAAGGATTGTGTGAATCCTAAGAAATTGGTGTATGTAATACTTTAACTATAGTGAAAATTCCACCACTGTTGTGGTGGAGGCTGGATATAGGTTGCATTGTACAAGGCAACTGAACCAGGATACATGCCTGTGTTATTCTTCTTCTCCTTCTCTAAGTTTTGTTTTCTAATATTTAGGAGACAAAACGGAATTGTCTCATAAAGTTTCTGTTGCACAGTTTAAACAGATTCTAAGTGTAAGCTTGTAATTAAATGCTTATTTCATTAAGAGTAAAGTATCGTTTTTATCCCCAACGTTTGGGATAAGTCTCAAAGTTGTCCCTAACATTTCAATCATCCTATTTAAGTCTCTAACATTTCAAAATTGGCTCAATGTTGTCTTGCCGTTAGGGATCCGTTAACAGAATTGACGGTGGGACAAAATTGAGACGATTTTGAAACGTTAGAGACTTAAATAGGACGAAAACGTTGGGGACAAAAACGATACATAGAAATAAATTTTAATTTTATCCTTCAATAATATCAATTTTTTACTGTATATAGTATTCAATTATTTTTTAATCACATCTAAATAAATTACATTTAATCACATTACTTTCATTCTAAATAAAATAATTTTTTTAATAATTTTACACTTAAAGTAATGTAATTTTTTTATAAATAAATAAACTTTTTTTTAATTAAAAGAGTAAAGTGTGATTTTTAATATTTTAATATATTTTAATATTTTTTTGTCTCATCTATGAAATGTATAATGAAAGATCACATTTTACCTCTTCAAATAAAAATAAATTAAGAAGATCTAATCTAGCCACTTTAATTTTGGATAAGTGTTTATGGTTTAATTTTTTCATGAATTGAATTCAAACTATACTAAATTAAACCAAATTATTTTTCACATAACAAATTAAATTTAAACTAATTTATAATGTAGTTCATCAATTTAATTGAGTTCACAAAAATAAAATCAATTTTAATTTTAAAAACAAATTTAAATTAATTTATATGCTAAAATTAATTTTTATTTAATTATTATTCTTTGAAATACTAAAATTTCTCGTTACCTCTTCTATTTTTTTTTTTTCTAAAAGAGAATTATCCAGAAACATGGAAATTGGAAGGTTTTTTTTCCCAACAAATTGGTTTTCGATAACTTTATGAGCAGCGGCACTCAAATGAACTATTTGTAATTTTTATTTTTTAGGAAAATAATACATGCAAAATAACGCATTTAGGAAAATAACGTATGTTTTTAAAGGAGAAATATTATTTGTATACTAAAATTAGTTATTAAAATCAGTTAACAATGTATTTATGTATATATATATGTGGTTTAATTTATTTTCAATGTGTATTTATATTTTAATATGTATTTTATATTAATAGCTCATTTTAGTGACTGATTTGGGTGTACACGTAACATAACTCCTAGTAAAATTAATCTAATATCAACTAAAAAATATAAATTCTTACTAGACATTGAAATACTAAATTTATAATATCCACAATATATTTCATTAGGACACGAGTAAACTAAGAAGAAACGTGTACACAAAGTGTTTACAAAGTTGCAAGTCCACTTTAGGGTTAGGTTCTTGAACACCGCGTTTTTAACTTGGAAACCTGCACATGTTTTTGACTCGCAATTCATTCAATTTTGAAGTCAAGAGTACCAATATTGATGACGATTAGAGTAGTAAAAAGGATCCCATTAGTGTTCCACGGAAACAAATGACAAATCAGAGCCAATAAAACAGACCACATAGCTGTAGGTTTACAAATACAAATCACAAATTTTTCTAATTTTTCTGGCAATTATTTAAAAACGTGTGAGATGGACGGTGTAGTGAGATTCATGTTTTTGCCACTTTTGTTTTTTTTCTTGTTATTTGATATTTTGTTTAATTTAAATTTCCTTCGCTCTTCCCTATATAAAAGAAATAAGAGCCAGCTCATTCCATTCCAACCAACAGGCCACTAACATCTTCCACAGTGATCCCACTTTTCCATAGCAGAGAGAGAAGAGAAACAGTGAACAGTGAAATTAAAAGAGAAAGAGAGAGAATCAACAACATCAACTGAAGCCATGGCCTTTGCGAATGAAATCATGGCTTCTTCATCAAGAGTCCTTCTACGTAACAGTTTAAAACAGAATCAATCGCCATTCTTGGTAAGCCCTGTGTTGGTGAGGTTGAGGAAAGCTGTAAAGTTTCCTGTGGCAGCTTTAAGTGAAGATTTGCTGAGGGACCCTTCCTCTTCCTCCTCTTCCTCCTCTTCTTCTTCTTCATCTTCCACTTCGTCTTCTTCTACTACGTCTGTGCCTGTTCCTGTTTCCGTGGTACCCTCTGAGAAACCGGTGAAATTCAGAGTTAGAGCTGTGGTGACTGTGAGAAACAAGATCAAAGAAGGTTTTAAAGAGACTCTTGTGAAGCATTTTGATGCTCTTACTGACAATATTGGACAGAATATTGTTCTGGAACTTATTAGCACTGAGATTGATCCAAGTAAGACCTTGTTAATTATAACTTTTAAGAATCTGTATTTCCTCTTTTATTTTTTTTCTCAAAAATAGAAAGTCAACTCTTTCTTATCTTTTGAGAAATATTCCCTAGTTCCCGGAATGTTTTTGCATTCTTGAAAATATTTTGCAAACTACACGAGTCTGTTATTGATTTTGGTGTGTTGCAGAAACGAAGGCGGCGAAGAAAAGCAACGAAGCAGTGCTGAAAGATTGGTCGAAGAAGATCAATGTTAAAGCAGAGAGAGTTAATTACACAGCGGAGTACATGGTTGACTCTAATTTCGGAGAGCCAGGAGCAATAACTGTGTCGAATAAACATCAACAAGAGTTCTTCTTGGAATGCATAACAATTGAAGGGTTTGCCACTGGACCTGTTCATTTCCCTTGCAATTCATGGGTACAAGTACGAAAAGATCATCCTGGAAAAAGGATATTCTTTTCCAACAAGGTAATCTCTCGTCAACTTTCCAAAATTTATGACAACAATAGTATGCCTTAATTACTATGCAGCCAAGAAATTTTTAATTAAGGAGTTCCATATGCTTCCCATTAAGGTTCAAATTATTAGCATTTTTAATATACTTTTTAATATATTTAGAATAAAATAGCGACTAAAAAATTTATATATGGAATGGGATGAGAAATATATCTTAATATTGTAATCTGTTGTGTTTTTGAAAATTATGGGAGATACACAAATTGAGCTATCCGACTTATGTTTAAAAAATTAAAAAAATTTAGAGTACACAAGTTGGAGGCTTTCGATTTGTGTTTAAAATATTAAAAAAATTTGGAATACACAAATCGGATGTACTCCAAATTTTTTTAATTTTTTAAACACAAATCGAAGGGTCCTGTACCCAAAAATCCGACGGTCCGATTTTTGTTCCTAACACTACAGCTGCGTAAAACACTCATACACTCTATAATTACGTCCTACACTACTTTTCTTTTATATATAAATTAAAAAGTGAAAAATAGTAAAGAATGAACATTTTTATCTGATATTATTCTATTTTGATTTACAATTTTCTATGAAATAATGAATTTTTGAATATTAGTTATATAAGCAAGTAGTTTAGTTGAATAGTTAATATACTTTTATTATTTTTATTATTTTAATTTTTGTTTCCTATAGCAGTCCTGTCTAGAAAGAATATTGAATAGTAAACGGCAAAGAAAGAATACTGAACAGATAGCCAATTAGGCCATGACCTTTTTTATCATCTCTTCATTTGGTGTATGAATATTTATTATTGGATTTAGATTATACACTCAAAAAAGTTTTATAAAATTAAAATTATTATGTAGTTATTAAAATAAAAATTTTAAAAACAAATGAATAATTTATTTTAAGAAGTAAAGCCGACCAAAATATAGTTTTCTAAAATTATCAAGTAAATCAAATAGTAGCACTTTTATTCTCATGTCAAATAACAGTTATTGTTATGTTTTTGTGATTCATTTGTTCAGCCCTACTTGCCTGGAGATACACCTGCTGGTCTTAGATTTTTGAGGGAAAAGGAGCTGAGGAATCTCAGAGGCGATGGAAAAGGAGTTAGAAACTTGTCTGATAGAATATATGACTTTGATACATACAATGATCTTGGAAACCCGGACAGAGCACCTGAGTTTGCAAGACCAACAATTGGAGGATCTGAGCAGTATCCCTACCCAAGACGGTGTCGTACTGGCCGTCTCCCATCTGACACTGGTAAATCCTTTGAGATTTCTACCTTTTGAATTACATTAGGGTGGAGACTCGTATGCAGTTGTTTTCATGCGAAGTTAATTCTCAAACACTATTAAATGATTTAATGTGTTTGACTAAATTGTCAACTTCATAAGAAGACAACTGTATTAATAACTATGGGACGGTAGAAGGTTTTGAAACATGTATTAAATTTTCTCAATAAGCAAGCAAATATTGGTGATATCCTATTTATGCAATTAGTTAACTTGACATTCATAATATGAGTTATTTATGATCATTTGCATCTAGACTGAATTTTTGGATATAATACTATGCTTTACTGATCACAAAGTATTATGTGATTGCATCTGGCAGACATGTTTGCAGAGAGCCGTTTAGAGAAACCAAATCCGATGTACGTCCCTCGGGACGAACGATTTGAAGAGTCTAAGCAGAACACATTTTCTGTGAAGAGACTCAAGGCTGTTCTCCATAACTTGATTCCTGGGCTTAAAGCTAGTATCTCTGCTGATAATCAAGATTTCAATGATTTCTCAGATGTTGATGGTCTTTACAGTAAAGGGTTACTGATTCAGTTGGGTTTACAAGATGATGTTTTAAAGAAACTTCCTTTGCCAAATGTGGTTAGCAAGATCCAGGAATCAAGCCAGGGACTTCTTAAATATGACACTCCCAAGATTATATCCAGTGAGTATTCCTTTGTTCATGTCAATAGTTTTTGAGTTTTATTTGTTTGAATTTTGGATAAAAAAATTGTATAGTGAGGAGGAGAAAAATAAAGATACAGAATGATAGGTAAATAATTGATTTCAAAAATTATACTTGCACCAAAAGAAATTAAACTAAAAATAGACATGTCTTTCGTTAGCGTGTGAATATTTTGGTCTATCTATTTAAAAAGGAAAGGTATATAGTAGATTTCTAGGTGTGAATCGAAGTAATAAAAATAAAGGTTAAGTACGATTTTGATTCCTAAAGTAGGGACTGAAAATTTGTTTTGTCCCAGCCTTTTTTGTTATAAAATGGCCTCCAAAATTTAACTTAGTTTTAAAATTGTCTTTTGGACGAAAATATCTTTCCCCCTTCTTTCCCAAAATTAACCACAAAGCAGAGGCAGCAGAGGCAAAAGAAGAAACAGAAGCAGAAGTAGAATCAACAACATCAATAATAGTGAATCAACAACAACAACAACAAAAGCCAAAACAGAATCAACAACAACAAAAGCAAAAATAGAAGTAGAATCAACAACAATAAAACAACAACAACAATGGTGAATGGTGAATCAACAACAGCAACAACAAAAGTAAAAATAGAAGTAGAAGTAGGAGCAGAAGGCAAAAGTAGAAGCAGAAAGCAGAAGCAACAACAGGGCTTGATGGCGACGGGACAACGTGACCTTACTCGTCAGCGGTTCGCGGCTGAATGCGGTCTTCCTCAGCGCCTCCGTGCCTCTCTTCTCTTCCTCTGCGCTTCTCTTTCTCTCTCCCTCTGCTCGCAGTGACGCGAATCCAAGCCAGCGGTGATGCCAGTGAACTGCGGTTGTACTGGTGCGACGATGGAGAGGAGCTGCAGCGGTGGTGGACGGTGGTTTCGGTGGTTTCGGTGGTTTTGCTGGCATTCCCCCCTTCTCCTTCTCCTTTGTTTTCTTTCTTTTTTTTTTCTTTTTTTTTAAATATTTAGTTAGGGGTAATTTGGTAATAAAAATTAAAGTTTTGGTAAAAAAAAACAATTTTAAAACTAAGTTAAACTTTAGGGACATTTTGTAGCAAAAAAAAAAAAGTCGGAACGAAACAAATTTTCAACTCCTACCTTAGAGACCAAAATCGTACTTAATCCTAAAAATAACATTTCGTACTTAATTATTTCTGGGACAGACATTTCTCATTAATAACAGAGAATTTAGATATGTCCAAATTTGATCTTATGTCAACTGATTTTTCTTTTCCTTACCTACCATTTATTTGGCTGAGCGTGCCTAATTGAAAGTAGGTGAGTTTTAATGCTATTGCATAGCGCTCGCAATATGATTTATTCGACCGATAACGAAAGAGGACCACTACGATATGCAATTTGTGCTTTAATGTTAATCAGTTAATTTCTACACTTTGAAAAAAGGAAAAGTATCTGTCTTTTATGTATGTTCTTTCTGAAAGGTTTATATCCATAGGCATTTAGCAAAACCTGCATCCAATTTTCAACTTGATTTCTTTTTTTAATGTTTCACATGCGGCATGCGGGAATAATTTATGTGTGCTTTTTATTTAAAAAATTGTCAAACAGAAATGATACATCGTCTTATAGCCTTTATTATTATTAAATTAATTAAATTAATTATCTCACATGTGTAACTTGCAGAGGACAAATTTGCGTGGCTGCGAGATGACGAATTTGCCCGCCAAGCAATTGCAGGAGTCAACCCTATTGGCATTGAGAGGCTTCAAGTTTTTCCACCGGTTAGCAAGCTTGACCCGCAAATATATGGTCCCCAAGAGTCTGCTCTTAAAGAAGAGCATATTCTAAACCAACTCAACGGCATGACTGTGCAACAGGTACCCTTTCAAAGTCTTATTAAATATCTAACTGCATGCGAAGTTGATAGTTGAAAATTATTAGATTGTAATTTAGTTAAACATGTCAAGTAATTTGACGAAAACTATACTGCATGAGTTTTACCAATCACTTCGTTTTTAATGTGTACGTGATTTATATATTTTTTTCTGTTAATTAGTTCTTTACTTGATGATACTAAATTCAATTATGTTTCTATTCTCTGCTGCAGGCAATAGATGAAAATAAGCTGTTCATAATAGATTATCATGATGTTTACCTTCCATTTCTTGAAAGGATTAATGCACTTGATGGTAGAAAAGCTTATGCTACACGCACAATCTTTTTCTTGACACCGCTTGATACTCTCAAGCCTGTGGCTATAGAACTTAGCCTGCCTCCGGCCGGGCCAAGTTCCCGGTCCAAACGCGTAGTCACACCTGCCATAGATGCAACTACCAATTGGATGTGGCAGCTTGCTAAGGCACATGTTTGTGCCAATGATGCCGGGGTGCACCAACTTTACAACCATTGGTAAGCTATAACCCTCTTTAATATGCATTAGTGCATTACAAAGTACTTAATAAGCTCTTAATTAGTGAGTAGCTTACTTGAATTTTTATTGTGTGTAATTTTTATATAATAGGTTACGCACACATGCTTGCATGGAACCATTTATTTTGGCTGCTCACAGGCAAATGAGTGCTATGCATCCGATTTTTAAGTTGTTAGATCCACACATGAGGTACACTTTGGAGATCAATGCCCTGGCTCGCCAGAGCTTAATCAATGCTGATGGAATTATTGAGAATTGCTTCACCCCTGGCCGCTACGCCATGGAAATTAGTTCTGCTTTCTACAAAAACTATTGGCGTTTTGACATGGATACTCTCCCTGCTGATCTCATTCGCAGGTACATATCTTAGTGTTCCTTTCTTTCATGTCATCCGTATAGAATACATGTTAAGATATAAAATAATTACAAATATTTAGTGACTAATTTTTTGTGTATACATAATATCTTTATAAAAATAACGTAAAATCAATGTGTTGTGGTAAATATTATGAATTTGAGAAAGGAAAAGTCTACGGGGCCAGCAATTTTATCAAATTCTGGCCAGCATGTAACCATCAAAGAAGAGTGAGCCATTGGATGAAATCTCACATTAATCTCACACCATTAAAAGCCTCATTGATGGCTATTTGATGGCTATAAATTTCAAATGTTGCTGGCCCCTAGCATTCCTCTTTGAGAAATATAGAACTTTTATAACATAGACTATTATTGTGACTGGACCAACATTGTGGAATTGGTGTTTGCCTTATTTGGTGATTGCAAAAAGCAACTATATCTAACCAAGATTTTTCTGTTGGCACTATGCAGGGGAATGGCGGAACCAGACCCATCCCAACCACATGGCCTAAAGCTTGTATTTGAAGACTACCCTTATGCTGCAGACGGTCTTTTGATCTGGTCAGCAATTGAAAACTGGGTCCGCACCTATGTGAACCATTACTACCCACATTCAAGCCTTATAATCAATGATAAAGAGCTTCAAGCATGGTACTCTGAGTCAATCAACGTGGGGCACGCAGATCGCAGCCACGAGAGCTGGTGGCCCACGTTGAACAACAGTGAGAATCTTGTCACCGTACTCACCACATTGATTTGGCTTGCGTCTGCTCAGCACGCTGCTCTTAACTTTGGCCAGTATCCTTATGGAGGGTACGTGCCGAATCGTCCCCCGTTGATGCGAAGATTGATACCGGATGAGAGTGATCCAGAATATGCCAGTTTCATTGCTGATCCACAGAAGTATTTTCTCAACGCCTTGCCTAGTTTGTTGCAAGCTTCGAAATACATGGCCGTGGTGGACACTCTCTCCACTCACTCCCCTGACGAGGAGTACTTGGGAGAGAGGCAGCAACCTTCCATTTGGTCCGGTGATGCTGAGATCGTCGAGGCCTTTTACGAGTTCTCGGCTGAGATGAGACGGATTGAGAAGGTCATTGACGGAAGGAACCGGGATAAGAAACTGAGGAACCGGTGTGGGGCAGGAGTGTTGCCTTATGAGTTGCTTGCACCAAGTTCTGAACCGGGTGTTACATGCAGAGGAGTTCCAAATAGTGTGTCCACATAAATTCCGGAAATAAATAAGAGTTAAGTCTCGCATCTTGATAAAGAATTATGTTGGGCTTAAATAGTTAGTATTATGGGAAACGGGTCTGTGGTCTATGTGGAGCACTAGGCTTGCCTAATTTGTAACTAGATTGGATTAATGTTAGTATATATTGGTTATTGGTAATATACTCTAAGGTTATATGTATCATATTTTATTAAATAATAAATAGAGTTCGGTGGTGTATTAGTTAGACTTATAATCTTAGAAAATGAATTCGTAAAATTAAAATTAGTTGAATAATTAAATTGTACTAAACTTCAAATAGCTAACCATCATAATTCACATAACACAGTTAAGTGATTGTACTTGTTTGCAACTATGGCATGAACATATTTTAAAACCAAGTGTGGTCTTCTGGGCCATTGCCAATATCTGAGATCACTGTTCACAATATCTTATCAAACATTGCATCCACTGAAGTTGCACAATGGTTGCTTCTCCCTTGGTCCAATATAATATAGGTTACATAGCTTTACAAAATTAGAATTACAAAATTAGAATGTTATGCCCTCCACCACTTATCTACCAGTAGTCGTGCTACCTCCACCAAAAGAAACATAACAAGCATGGACCAAACAAGAGTACAACCAAATAATTCATAGGTTCAGATATATGGGAAATAAACCACCCAATACATTATACACCATGATTATTAACATATTTGAGTGCCGAATCCACATACGAGGCCAGCTGGTCTCGATCGGGGAGAGGGACGAGGAAGTGGCTACGAGAAGAATGTTCTGAGCCCAAAAGGTTCATGAGTTCATTAAAAGTACTAAGATTTAGTCTTGAATTGGCTAAAACTACTCTAATTTTAGTGCAAATTAAATCTGACTTATGAGTCCTAAATAGGAATTTAGGCTTGAATTATTTTGGAGACTGAGAATTGGATTCTAGTTTCCAAATAAGTTATATGGTTAATAAATGTGAACTATCAACAGTGAACATGGATTGGTAAACTAGTTAGTTTCATGAATAATTTCTTCACTTTTTTTTCCTACCTAGTATACTTAGAGATTGGAAGAGTGAACTAAGGAGGGAGTAGTGGTGTAGTGACGGTTATTGAATAAGAGTAATCTGAGATTGACGCGATTACTTAATGTGGTTTTTGAAATCCAATTTTCAATTTTATTATTGTAGTCCTCCATATTATAGTTGTAAGGTGATTGAATCGGTCAGATTACTGGTTTATTAGTTTATTAGTTCAACCGATAAGTTACTCATTAGACCGATAGAACTGATTCTATGTAAATAAAAAAATATAAAACAGTCAAAAGTCTAAAATTAAAATTTAAAATAGATATCTTCACTAATATTTTAAAAAGAATCAAGTTTCAACAAATTATAATCAACAAGTTATAATTCAGTTATCATTAAATAAATATATAAAATTCTAATATTTTTTCATAATAAAAATTTGAGTAATGATTCCTATAAAAATTCCTATTTAGGACTCACTTTGCCATGCTAGACCCAATTTGATCCTTCCTTCCCTGGGATGCTTAATTCTGGTGCAGCCACCACTGTCGAAGTCCCGTTCTTAGTGAGGGGTGTACGTGAGGAAGGACATTCAGGCTTGCGAGGGAAAGCCAGTGACGGTAGAGGCAATTGACATGGTGAGAAGAGAGCAATGTGCGTGGGCAATGGGAAAGGCCAGCGAGGATAAGGTACACGTGGCAGTGTCGGTTGAGCAGGGTTTATATATGGGGAAGGAAAGGATAAAGAAGAAGAAGAATCATGAGTTGTGGAGGCTGCTGCCATGGAGCTTTGGTGCAGAAGAGAAGGAAGAATATAAGGGAAGAATAAAAGTTGTGGAGGCTGTTGCCATGGGAATTTGGTGCGGGAGGGAGGAAAAGAGAAAGAAGAAGAAGCTTTGGTGCGGAAGGGAAGAAGAAAAAGTTGTAGAGGCTACTGCCGCGGGGCTTTAGTACGAAAGGGAGGGAACGAGGAAGAAAAAGAAGAAGATATTTCAGCGTGGCAAATAGATGTCACGTCTCATTGTTGAAAAAATGTCCAAAGATCACTATGATATCCGGAGTTTTATATAGAAGACTACAATAGTAAAATTGGGATATTGATGATCATATTAGTTAATCACCTGAATCTCAAATACTACTATAGAAATTTATTCGATAAAATACCACAAAATATTAATAGGTTAAATCTCAGAGTGGTCCCTGAACTTGCACTCGAGCCTCAAAGTCGCCCCTAAACTTGCATTAGCCCCAATATTGTCCTCGAATTTAACAAAGGTGACTCACGGTCGTCCCTGAAGCATTTTCCGGAGAATATTCCCAAACAGTGTGATGATGTGTATGGAGAGGTGCCACGTTGGAATGGTAACGGCTATCTGATGTGGCTGTTATCATTTTTTAACTCAATTTAGTCCCTGAATTATTTTATAACCCTAATCCCCAATTTATTATTAGAAACCACTCTGTTTCTTCTTCTCTGCTCTCATTCGTCTTCACTGCCATTGTTGAGCTGCCATTGTTGACCTTCTCTCTCAAGGAAAGCAAGCATATTCTGATTATCTCGTCTCCATTGAACACGTAGTGGTCTGACGGGAAGCATCTTGATTGTTATGGTTTTGTTGATCATGGCTTTTTGTACATTGTTGAGTCGTTATATATTCATTCGTTCATCGTTTTTCTTATGTGGTTTTTCTGAAAATTTTTGTTAGGGTTTTCTTCATATCTTCTTGTTGCGTTCTTATTGTTCGTTTTTGGCAGATTCTTAGCATTCCGAAGAAATGAAGACACCCACTAACTCAGAGGATGAATTTGCTGAAGTTGAGGATGACAACGCATTTCCTGTTTTCAAAATGGGTGGTGTTTCATTTCGGACATGCAAAAGGTAATGATGTCTTTGCTATTTACTGGTTATTGTATTTTAGTAAGGGTTGAACTCCTTAGGTTGATGTATTTTTTGTAGCCATGTTTTGCTTTCGTGATTCTGTTTCTATATCTATTGGTTTGTTTCATACATTGTTGTTGCCTGTATTGATAGAATGGGATAAAAGTAGAACTTAATAAATCGTGGGGATGAATTTGCTGTTACTTATACATGTGTAGGGACTAATTTGATGTCACTTACGTATGTGTAGGGACTATTTTGATGTCACTTATGTAAGGTAAGGGACCATTTTGGGTCTTGATAGCCCGGAACAAAATGAAATTCAGGAACCATGTTGGCTTACTGCCCCCTGTTCAACGTAGCCGCTTGGAAAAGATCAGGAATCAATCAAAGAATTGGGTGCCAATGTGGTCCAGAGATGCAGACTATGAACAATTCGAGGTCCATGGATGGCCAACCAACATGGCAGTGGACTTTGGAAAGAGAATATGCACCTGTGGATTTTTGCAACACCTGACCTGCAAGACCACCAAAGCTCCCACAAAAAAGAAGACAACCTCCACCATCTGAACCAGCCTCAATCCCACCACCAGCAACCGGTGCTCCTCCACCAAATGTTTCAAATGCTTCTCCACCACCCAATGTTCCAATTTCAAACACTCCTCCCCCAACAACTGCTCGTATAGATCTAATAGTTGGTGCATCTGCAGCTATAGCTTTAAGGTTGCGTAACGTCCTGCATTTTGTACCAACCCGGGGTTCAAACCACCAAGAAAATTCAAGAAATGACCATTTGCTATTTTCTATTGAGACATTTTGGTTTTAGACATTGAACTTTATGCTTTTTTAGATCCATGTGTCAGGTGTATGTGTTTTGGATTGTAAGTTAAATACTCTGTGTTGCCTTTTGATAGTGTCTAGTTTGACACAGACAAATTTGGAAACAATTAGTATAAGCGGCATATTATCATGGAATGTTTAAAAACTTGTTATTGTCTCTTAGCTTCATATTCCTTAATTTCTAAATTATAATTAGCAACAACAACAATAAAATAGAATATGGTGTTATCACTTCTTTTCATTTGTTCACAGGGTACAACAATCACAACTTTTGTCTTACAATGGCCTTCACTACTTCCACACTACACAAACAACAATCACAATTACCACCAGAACAATAACTAACAACACACAAAATGCTAGTTTTAGAACCTTAATTTCAGACTCCAAGCTTCCAATCATCCAAGCTAATTTCATCCTCCACTCCTCTAATTCAAAGCCTCGATTATCTCTGTCATTTACTTCTTCTTCATCCAAAACTTTGTCAACCCACATAAAGAGACCACACCACCTCTTGCCAACACTCTGCAACCATATTTCATGCCCATGGAGAAGAAATGTTACAAATTGAAAGAGCAACGATGCTAGCTGTATACATTAAAAAAAATCACTTACATTGTAGGTAGGACAACCATAAAATGGTCTCCCTGGATTCGCCTCCATTCCTGACCATTTAAGGACGGATCGGCTACCACACCCATACTTATCTGGAAGGCATTCGTCATTACTTCTGACGGTTCTCCTCCCACAGCTTCTCTCGGATCGTCGATTACTAGAGCTACTAACATGGTTGCTGCCTCCACCCATCATGATCCACTCAAATCACGCTCAACAATGGCAGAGAAGACGAAGGAGAGCAGAGAAGAAGAAACAGAATGGTTTCTAATAATAAATTGGGGATTAGGGTTATAAAATAACTCAGGGACTAAATTGAGTTAAAAAATGATAACAGCCATGTCATCACACCGTTTGGAAATATTCCCCGGAAAATGCTTCAGGGACGACCTTGAGTCACCTTTGTTAAATTCGGGGACAATATTGGGGCCAATGCAAGTTTAGGGACGACTTTGAGACTCGAGTGCAAGTTCAGGGACCACTCTGAAATTTAACTCAATATTAATTGCACTTATTATAAAATCATTTATAAAAATTTACGTATATAAATTTCAACTGAGGCCCAGAGAATATCTCAGAAGAGTCAGACATTGAATAATGCACTTCTTTTTTAGTGAATGAAATATATATTAGGTCATCAAAAATTTGGAATGTGATGAATACAAACGAAAGGTAAGTACTCCAACACTCAAATTAATAACACTTGTATTTTTAATTTGAGTATATCACAATACTTTTCAAAACATACCTCATATTGTAGCTCTTTTTTTCTTTTATAGATGACTTACTAGATTAAAGACTATTGTCTACAAATGATTGGTTACATAGTTGATGATAAGTTACAATTAGACGATTATTTTATAAAGTTCAAATGTATAACATATCATTCATAATGGTGATTACCAAAGTATAGATGGATTACAACTAAGTTATAACGGTCGGATCAAATAATATGCTTTTAAATATTGTAATTGTTGGTAAAAAATAATTGAATTCGAAGGAGAAGATTGTTCGAATTATTAAGTAAGTTTTCGGAAGAGAAGTTGGTGTCAAAGGAGGCATATTTGGGGACATTGAGTAAGAGTTCGATTAGCTCAGCAAATCGAGGAGTTACTCGAATAATCAAGATTGAAGATTTTTTGAAATCGAAGGTTATTCTGCAACCGTCACATGATTAGGCAAAAGAGTGGGAACGGTTACCCACGTTTTCACACATGAGGGAGTGTCATTTCAAATTGATCGGTTAAAAAAATGGCTATAAATATTAGAATATTCGAAGATACAGAGGTTAGAACTTTGCTTCAGAAATTACTCACGCACACTCACATCCCAATAAATTTCTGAGTCTGCTTCGAGTCAATTTTCTGTAGGGTTCCTTCCACTTGTTTTTACTTTTCATTTACATTTTCTGCAAACTTTACTTTTCTCACAAATTTATCTTTCAAGAAACATTTAATTTCCTTGTTCAATTTTACATTTTCATATTATTATTTTCGAAACTCAAAGTCCTTTGATCTAATCGAAAGCATTTTATTGCTTTATTTTGATTCAATGCAAACTATTTCGATTCCAATCATTCTTATTTTTCAAAATCTTTATTTATTTGTTATCTTTTCAGTCTTTTCCTCTAATTTTGTCTAATTCGAGGGTCTTTGATACACTTCTAGAAAACTGGTTCTCGCAAAAGAGGAGTTGGTTTTGCTCGCAGACCATTAGAATCGAACCACCATCGATTTGTTAAAAATCGACAAAACAAATTGGCATGCCTGGTGGGACAGTTTTTTAATTTGAAGTGTGTCAAATGATTTTGGTGTCACTTAGTGTATGCAATTAAAAAGTGGAAGAATTGTTCACATGGCTGATGAAGTGTCGAATATGAATGGTGGTTCATCTACTAATGACAGTGCACCAATAACTGTACAACCTTCGGACGTTACTTCACGTTCTGAAGGGGTGGTTATCAGTGAAAGTGTGGTGGTTACAAATGTGTAGGCTGGAAATAACGGATGTAATACTTGTCCACGTGGTAATCCACCACCAATTCAGCCCCAAGTAACTGCTGGTTAACCTCCTTATGACCTTCCTCCTCGTTATACTCCGCCAGTAAGTGGTTTTGTTCTGCAGATCCGATTTGGGGGTGTAAATGGAGTAAATAATGTTCAAAATCCACAACAGAAAACTAAGTTTTCTCGAGATTATAATGTGGGTTCTACATCGAATGCTTCTAATTCAATAGCAGTATTTCGGCAACATGTAGAAGAAAGTCGTCATGATTTAGTTAATCTATTGACCCAGCAAATGACCACAATTCTGAATCCTATGATGGCTGATCACGAATCAAAATTTGATCTCTTTTAAGGCAAGTCGAGCAAATTGCTCGAATCGTTGATTATGACGAAGGAGAAAGACAAAATGCCAAAGGAAATAATGAAGGTTTTGAAAATATACTTCAAAATGAGAACGATGTTTTTAGAAACAGGGAAAATCCTCAGATAATTCCTCGTGGTCAAAATGCAGATGATGTCCTAGCTCGATTATGCGCTAATCAAGTCGATGAACGTTATCAAGTTACCAGAATTGTGAAAGATGTTTTAAATAAGGTTGAATTCAATATAGGATTCATGAATCAACCCCACTTTGTGTCAGATTTTTCTCAGAATATTCAAATGGCTGAAGTGCTAAGAGGAATGAAACATCTTAAAATAATTACGAAGTTTGCAGGAGAAGTTGGAGAGTCCACAACTGAAGATGTTGCTCGACATTTGGTCGAGATTAGAAATTTAGCCAATGATGAAAGTTTGAAAATGAAGTTTTTTCCTTCCTCATTAACGAGGAATGCATTTACTTGATTTTCGAATCTTAGACCAAATTCGATAACAACACGGGCTTAGTTAGAAACTGCTTTTCATGCCTAATTTTATCAGGGAGAATTGAATATGGCAGTTATTGACTTGGTGGCTTTGAAACGTGAAGATGGTGAAACCATTTATGATTATATGATTCGTTTCAAAAATGCTAGAAGTCGTTGTTATGTGTCACTTCTTGAAAGTGAAGTAATAAAGATAGCAGTTATAGGATTAGGATTTTATATGCGTCGAAAATTACTCAATGTGCGTATTCACGATTTAGCCCATTTGGCTGAAAGGGTTCGTCAGATAGAAATTCTAAAAAAAGAAAAGGAGAAATATAAGAATGAGAGGAGGTTGAAGAGTAAATCTTTTTCTCGAAAAGAGAAAGTCACTTATGTAGTTATGCAATCCTCTGATGAGGAGACTGATTTAGAGGGGCAGAAGTTGATTTGGCTGAACTTAAGAAAGTCCCTCCTTAGGTTTGTTCTTTACTTAAGAAAATCCCTAATAACGAAAAGTCGAATGATTCGAAATTGAAAAGTGAAAAGAAATATAGTTTTGATATTTCGAAATCTGATCAGATTTTGATGTGTTGCTTAAAGATAAATAATTAGTTTTGCCAAAAGGCAGAACCTTGTTTTCAATGAAAGATTTAAAAGGGAAACCTTATTATAAGTTTCACCAAGCAACTAGTCATTCGACTAACAATTGTGTTTGTTTCAGGGATTTAATTTAAGAAGCCATCATAGAAGGGTGGTTGAAATTCGATGATGGTAAAAAAGAAATGAAAGTTTATTCTGATCCTTTCGATGCTGAGGGCAGTTTTACTGAACCATATTTTGGTATGAATATGGTTGGAATGTCTTATGACTTTGATATGGCTCTGGGAAACTTTGAGTCAGATGTCCAATCTGTATATCCTGGAGTAGGAGATGGGTTGTTGGATTTTATGGTACAACAGAAGTTAAAAGATCAGGACGTATCTCTGTGTCCTCGATGCAATACATTTTTTGATACTGAAGCTGTAACAATTTTTGAGAAGGAAAGAATGAAGAAGGAATTGGCTCATAGGGAAGAACATGCCCGATAGAAACAACCTATTCAACGAATGGAAGGGCAAAGTTCTGGAGGTCCTCAGAAAAATCCTATTGCACCTATCAATCGTTCTCAAGCTATTGGCATACAATGGATTTGAAACTACCGAGAGTTTCAAAATAGGGACGTTCATCACAAGCATAACCCACAGTGGGGGCATAGAGGTCCTCTTCGAGGTTGATATCCTTACTTCCGTGGCCGAGCTAGGGAGTACCCATTAGGCAGAGGCCGAAGAGGACAACAGCCACCTAAGATACCTCCTACTGACAACGGCAAGGGGGCAACACCATCTGTGCACTCTCGAATAGTCTTTCCGACTGATGGAGAGACATATCCAAAGGGAGTTCCTTCCCCCATAAAATTGGATAAAGGAAAAGCAGCGGTTAGTGTTCCAATCATTGATAAAGATAAGGGTGTTGATCTGGACGAAGAATACTTCGAAGAAGGAGATGATGAAATGGTCGGTACCATTTCGATCATCCTAACTAAGTACTTGGGAGAATATGAAGGAAATCCTGTAGAGGATTATGATGTAGATGAAGAAGAAGCCTTTTTGTTTATCCGATATGAGGATGAACCTGGTTATTTTCAAAGGCATTCTGAGAAATAAAAGTCACATTTGCGCCCACTGCACATTACTGTAACTATGAGCGGGATTAAGATAAACGAAATCCTGATCGATGGAGGGGCAGCTATAAGCCTTTTGCCTGAGAGGATGCTGACGAAAGTAGGTAAGCATCCTGATGATTTAGTCCCAACTAATATTTCAGTAACAGACTTTAGTGGTGCTTCGACTTCCGCTAAAGGGTTGGTTACTTTAGGAGTGAAGGTTGGATCTTCTGATCGAAACACTGTCTTTGTGGTAGTGTCTTCGAAAGCAAGTTACAATGCCTTATTGGGACGTGATTGGGTTCACGGTGTCGGGGTTGTACCATCTACTGTGTATCAAAGTATCCTTCTTTGGAATGATGATGGAAAACCTGAAGTATTCAAGGTTGATTTGAATCTGTATGTCAAGCAATTACACGTTGACTTCAGGGCATATAGTCCTAAATTGAAACCTTTGAATGTTGACAAGTTACTTAATTCTTTCAATTGTGAAGGGTGCTATTTGACTTCAGAGGGTTTAAGTGTGAAGCTTCGTTATCCACAACTTAACATTCCTCCGACTGGGTGGGATTGTTCAACATAAGTGGTGATTCGAGGGTGCTCTTCGATGGTGAGTGAACAAGACGTCTCGAATTATCTGGTAACTTGAAATAAGTATTTAAGTAATTTCCTTTTAGTAGAAAATGAAGGTGATTCTTCTGATGAAGTTGAATCATTTAAGAATGTAATTTCTTCTTCTTCTCATAGGGACGATTCAATTTCTTTGATCGAATTTAGTCATAGTTTAAGTTCCTTTTGTTTCAATAATTTTAGTAATGTTGTTAGTCAGACTGCTAGTGAAATAGTAGAAGTACATTGTATTGCAAATGAAGCTGTTGTTAATCCAGCTAAAGATCAAGTTTGTTTCAATCTTAATGAATCTGTTGATCTGTCTTTCGATTGCATCTATGACTTAGAACCTTTGGATTTTGAAAAATATTCAGTAAAAGGTGATGAACATTCAAAAGGTTTCAAATCATAAGATCCTTTAGAAGAAATTAATTTGGGATCTGTTGATGATATTCGAATTACTTACATATGTAAGGACCTTGCAGTCTCGTTATGAACTGAATTATATAGTCTTTTGCATGAGTTTAAAGATTTTTTTGCTTGGGATTATTATGAGATGCCTGGTCTCGATCGTTCTCTCATAGAACATCGATTAGCGTTAAAACCAAACACTCGACCTGTAAAGCAAATGCCTAGACGATTTGCTCCTGAGATCAATCAAAAGATTAAAGAGGAAATTGAACGTTTGATTAAAGAAAATTTTATTCAAACCGCACATTATGTTGAATGGGTTTTGAACATTGTTCTTGTGATGAAGAAGAATGGAAAATTAAGAGTGTGTATTAATTTTTGAAATTTGAATAATGCCACTCTAAAGGATGAATATTTTATGCCCATATCAGATATGTTAGTCGATTCTGCAGCAGGAAATGAGATTTTAAGTTTTATGGACGGTTATTCAGGATATAACCAGATTTTTATTGCTGAAGATGATGTGTCTAAAACTACTTTTTGATGTCCTGGGCATTAGGCACGTATGAAGAACGGGTAGTTATGCCATTCGGTTTGAAAAATGCTGGTGCCTGATAAACCCCAATTTCGTGGTTTATATTGTGCTTAATTTAGGAGATTTTATCACCTTTTCCCACATTTATTCAATGAAATAGCATGGTTTTGTAATTCTCCCTTAATTTGTGCTTAAGTGTAAAAACATGCTTTTTAGGCCCTAAATTGGTGATTTTAATTCACTTTAATTCCATTCGATGCCTTGATATGTTTGTTGAGTGATTTCAGGTTCATAAGGCAAGTATTGGATGGAAGAAATGAAGAGAAAAGCATGCAAAGTGGAGAATTCATGAAGAAATGAGCATTTGGAGAATTGAGGGCCACGCGCACGCGTCATCCATGCGTACGCGTGCATTGAAGATTTGCAAGCCACGCGTACGCATGAGTAGGAGTTTTGGCCAGCGACGCGCACGCGTGACGCTCGGCACGTGACCCACTTAAAGTGAAATCACTGGGGGCAATTTCTGAGCTGCCCAGGCCCAAATTCAACTCGTTTCTGAAGGTTTTTCATGCAAAATTGAAGATTGAGCAAAGGGGGGGAGCACTTAGTTGTAGCTTAGCATAAATGTAGCTTAGTTTCTAGAGAGAGAAGCTCCCTATTCTCTCTAGAATTAGGGTTCCTAGGGCACTTTGCATCTTAGATCTAGGGTTTACTTCTTGTTTTCATCTTGTTCTACCTTCAATTTCTTGTTCCTACATCTTAATTCTCTTAGTTGTAGTGTTAATTCTCTTTTTATGCCTTCTTTCATGTTTATGAATGCTCATGTGAATTTGGATCTCCTTTAATGCAATTTGATGTTTGATGTTCTTTTATTGATGAATTGAGTTGTTATTATTGATTTCTTGCAATTGGTAATTGGTAGATTTTATTTTTCCTTGCAATTTATTATGCTTCCTTTTATGCCTTCCAAGTGTTTGACAAAATGCTTGGAAGGATGCTAGATTAGATTTTGAGCATTCTTGGCTTGGAAAGAGGAATTAGACAATCTTGAGTCATGAATACCCAACTCATGTTGGTGATCTAGAGTTTTTAGCTAGTATTGTTTCCATTAACTCGAATCTCTTGCTAATTCAATTAGTGAGTTGATTAGGACTTTTGGATTAAGATTAGCTAGTCCTATTTGACTTTCTCTCATGTGAAGATAACATTATACCTTCTTCCATTGTTAGAGATGACGAAATAGGATAAATTCTTGTTAATTATTGTTATTAGTGACTGTGATAGAAAGCCTATGATCTCAATCCTTGCCATGAATATCTCTCTTTATTTCTTTATTTCATTAGTTATTTGTCATTCACTTTCTTGCTATTTACTTTTCTTGACAATTATAAATCAAACCCCCCTTGCATCTTCATAGCCAATAATTGATCATTTTATTGCAATTCCTTGTGAGACGACCGAGGTTTAAATACTTTGGTTAATTTTTATTCGGGTTTGTACTTGTGACAACTCAAATTTTTGTTGTGAGAATTATTTGTTGGTTTGGAGCTATACTTGCAATGAGAATTTATTTGTGAAATTCTAAACCATACAAAGAAACCAAGCATCAGTGCCACGTACCAACGTGCCATGAATACTATTTTTCATGAGTATATTGGGAAATTTATGGAAGTTTATAATGATGATGTTTTGGTTAAATCGAATTTGGTGACTCAACACATCGATCATTTGAGAAAAGGATATATCACCATGCGGAAAAAGGGTTTAAAAAATGAATCCTTTAAAATGTGCATTCGGTGTATCAGCCGAAAACTTCATAGGGTTCATTGTCCATAAAAAGGGGATCGCCATCGATAAAAATAAGGCTGATGCAATCTTAGCATTATCTCCTCCTAAATCAAAGAAGGAAGTGCAATATTTTCTTGGAAAAATTAATTATCTTAGAAGATTCAGATCAAATCTTTCAGGTAGAACTCGAGTATTCGTACCTTTATTGAAACTTAAAAATGAATCTCAGTTCGAATAGACAGAGGAACACCAAGAGGCTTTTGAATCACTTAATGCTTATTTGTCTAAGGCTTCAGTAATGGCAAATGTTCGCCTTCATGAACCCTTAAAATTATATATTGTAGCATCCATGAATACAATTGGGTGTATGTTGGCTCAAGATGATGAAAATGGACATGAGCGAGCCATTTATTACCTTAGTCGAGTATTGACTGTTATCGAGACAAGATATTCACCCATCAGAAAATTGTGCTTGTCCTTGTACTATGCTTATACAAAGTTAAAGTGCTATATGGTTGCCAAACTTGTGAAAGTTATTGCATAAACTGATCTAGTTAAATATATGTTGACTTATCCAATGTTGAGAGGTCGATTAAGGAAATGGATGTTGGCTTTAATAGAATTTGATTTGCAATATGTCCCAGCAAAGGCTGTGAAAGGTCAAGTCATTCGAATAATCTGAATGACCAGGGGGCAAATATAGTTGATGTCCATGTTGATTATTGGAAGTTGTATTTTGATGGTTCAAAATATAAAGATGGTGCTGGAGTAGGAATTTTAATTATCTCACCAGATGGGGTTCCATTAGAATTTTTGTTTGAATTAAAATACTCTTGTTTGAATAATGTGGCTGAGTATGAAGCTCTAATATTAGGCTTAGAAATCTTGATCGAAAAAGGGGCTCTAGAAGTTCAAATACTCAGGGATTCACAGTTTGTCTTGAAGCAGTTGTCAAGAGAATTCAAATGTAATAACGAGAAATTACAAAAATATTTGGCAACAGCATGAAAATTGTTAACTTCTTTCTGAAAAGTCTCATTAGTTCATATTCTGAGAATTCAAAATGAAATCACTAATGAATTAGCTCAAATTGTTTCGAGATATAAAATCTTTCCAGAAACACTAAGAAAGTTGGCAAGAATTCAACAGATTTTAGTGTCTGTTGATGAGAGAGAAGCTTTGTGTTTAGATGAATGGGAAAATGACGATTGGAGAAAACCCATTACTGAGTATTTAAAGAACCCTAGTGTTCGAGTCGATAGAAAAATAAAGTTGAGAGTGATGAATTTTGTGTTAATGGTTGATGAATTATATAAGAAAGGAATCGATGGAAGCCTTTCGAGATGTTTGAGTCAATGCGATAAAGATATCATTCTAGGAGAAGTCCATAGATGTATATGTGGCGCCATCAAGATGGAATAAAAATGAAATGGATATTATGTCAAAATCATGTTTATTGGCCTTCTATGATCAAAGATTGCATCGATTATGCAAAGACGTGTCAAGAATGTCAACGCCATAGGGTAATACAACAGATCCCAGCATCAGAGTTCCACTCGATTATTAAGCCATGGCCATTTCGAGGATGGGCATTGGATTTAATTGGGTTGATACATCCCCCTTTGTCGAAAAATCATAAATTTATTTTGGTAGCAATAGATTATTTCACGAAGTGGGTTAAAGCTTTTCCTCTCATAGAAGTTGGGCAGAATGAAGTGATAGACTTTATCGAGGAATATATAATTCATCGATTTGGAATTCCTCAAACGCTATGTGCTGACCAGGGGACTATGTTCACTGGTCAGCAAATTAAGAATTTTACAGCTTCGAGAAACATTAATATGGTTACTTCAACTCCTTATTATGCACAAGCCAATGGGCAGGTCAAAGCAGCAAATAAAATTTTAATCAGTTTGATTAAAAATTAGATTAGAAATAAACCTCGAACTTGGCACAAGATATTGAGTCAGGTATTATGGGCTTATCGAAATTCACCAAGAGGATCAACATGTACTTCTCCTTATAAATTAGTATATGGACATGATGCAGTTTTGCCGGTAGAGATTAACCTTAATACTTTGAGGATTTTGAGGCAAGATGATTTTCCAGTTGATGATTATTGAAATGCAATGTATGATGAGTTAAATGATTTAGACTCAGAGCATGTTTTAGCTCTTGAGAATATGCTTCGACAAAAGAAAAATGTTGCTTGAAATTATAACCGTCGAATAAAAGAGAAATGTTTCAGTATAGGAGAGTTGGTTTTGAAAGTTATATTGCCAATAGAAAAGAAGTCGAGATTTCTTGGCAAATAGATCTTTTTCAGACCAATGGAGGGATCCATTCAGTTGCTGAATCTTCATCTGAATCAGAAGAAGTAGCAAAGATATTTTGTACTGGTTGTTCAGTTTCTTTTGAAGAGATTTCACTTGAAGATTGAACCTGGTACTAAAGAAGAAATCGAAGTCATGACATGATCAAACGAATACAATTAAGAAAAAATTCGAAAAGTTTGATCGAGGGATTACCCTTCTGGAAGCTCTTGTAGGTGCTTGTCGACTTTTCTTCTGTGGTTGCTTTGAAGGTGTTGTAGCTTTGATTTTCCTTTTCAAGGTCCTTCTTAGTGAACCTTCAGCGGCTGGATTGATTCTGATGGCAGAATTCTTGATTTCTTCAAGGGTGTGATTATATTTGGAGAAGTATGTGGTCCACCATTCAGAAAAAGACTTGGTGATGTATGAGCTACGTTCATAAATAAGATGATTGTAGTTTTCTTTTTGTTGTTGGTTGGTAGAGAGACAGAAATTGATCTCAGTTTTCGAATACATCTCGATGTGACAAAAAGGTCAGTTGTTGCGAGGAAGAGGAAGTGGAATGGTTTGAGAAAAACCAAATTTCCTAGCAATGTAGTGAAGGGCGTAGAGAATTGCTCTGAATTGCTCTTTCTTGTACTGAGGCAATCCAATAGGAATTATCTGAAAAGCAAGCATTTTTGCCCAATTTTCGTTGGCAATCTCATCTTCTTCATCATCTTGTGGAAAAAGAAGGCATTCAAGCCATGAAGGACCAAAACTTCGATGCAGAAAAGGAGTGAAGTTGAGTTCATTATTTTTGAAACTTTTACAAGAATGAAAGAGAGAAAAAATAGCCTAGAAACGGTCCTCAGTTGACTGGGCATCTTGAAGGTTTGGTCGGAAGGAGGCCAATCGAAACCCTCCGATGTGTTGTTTATCAGATGGATTATGTCCATCTTCCTGCATGAACTTCTCGAAAATAGCATTCAACTAGAGTTGGAGGAGCCAGAGGGGACCTCCTACATTAATTTGAGAATTATTTCGAAGGCAGTTGACTAGATAGCCAAGTTCTTCAAACAAGTGATCCAAAAGCAATTTGGCCAAATTAAACATGTTTCCTTCATGTAAAAGGGCAGCGAGAGGGAGAAAGAGTTTTGCATTTGGACACTTCGAGAACAGAAAATAACGACATTCAGCCAGTAAAACAGAAATGCAACGTGCTCATCTTCGGTCACATGTTCATTTTCCTGACCCATGTTCTGAGCGATAAATTAACTGTAAGAAGTCATGCGGACTATCCTATACTCCGGATTAGGTTGCATATTAGAAGTTAATTCGGGAGAGCTTATCGGAAGTCCAGTGATAACAGCCACATCAAGAAGTGAGAGTCCAACCATTCCACAGGGAAGGTGGAAATTGTTTGTGGTCCTATTCCAGAAATTGACCATAGCCCCAATCATCCAAAGGTGAGTTGAGGGTAAAATGGGAGAGTTGAAGGAGGTCTTGGATGCCAAGAGCCCTCCAGGCAACATTCTTCTCCGATACAAGATGCCTATGCTAGGTCCTAAAATCAGCCCCTCGCGGAGTAATTTTAGAATTTTTCCTGAAGGGCTTTGTGGATTAATGAAATGAGAAATGACGAGGTTTTTATTGATAAGTAAATCTTCCCCTTGTGCGATGGAAAAGAAGTGGAGACATTTGTTAACTTTCTCCAAAGACAAAATAGGGCCAACGAAACAGTGGGTTTTGTCGCCAATAGTGAAAGGGATGAGAATCCTGGGATCATCAGTGTGAGGCTGAGGGTCTTGGATAATTTCATCATTAATCTGGTTGAGTATTTGCAATGTTGGAGGAGTTTGGCGTTGAACCATAGGGCTTTTGCCTTTGTCTTGTGCAGCAACTTGGGTTGAAGATGAAGCCATTGTTGATCAAGGTGAGAAATGGGAAGGAAGTTACAGTTGTAAAATAAAGAGAGAGCTCAGAGGTGAAAGAAAAATTGACACTTTGGAAAATAAGGATTTGGGAAGGAAGATGATGATAAGAAGTTTTAATTTAAAAAGAAGATTTGATTCTTAACCGTTGTTACATAGGAGAATTCAAAAAGAAGGAGGCAACTTCGTGAAGAAGGTGAAGTGGTGGAAGAGAGAGATTGTTAATCTTGGGAAATGTGTCAAATGGATAAAAAGTTAATAGGAAAAGTGAATGTCATTTATGATTAATAAAGTGATTCCCGTTAATGATTAAAACAAGATTAAGTGTTCTCTCTTCCAAAGAATGATTTCAAAAACAAACACATTAATCCTAAGGGGCATTTTATTGGTAAAAAATAATTGAATTCGAAGGAGAAGGTTGTTCGAATTATTAAGTAAGCTTTCGGAAGAGAAGTTGGTGTCAAAGGAGGCATATTTGGGGACTTTGAGTAAGAGTTCGATTAGCTCAGCAAATCGAGGAGTTACTCGAGTAATGAAGATCGAAGATTTTTTGAAATCGAAGGTTATTCTGTAACCGTCACATGATTAGGCAAAAGAGTGGGAATGGTTACCCACGTTTTCGCACATGAGGGAGTGTCATTTCAAATTGATCGGTTAAAGATATGGCTATAAATACTAGAAGGTTCGAAGATACAGAGGTTGGAACTTTGCTTCAGAAATTACTCATGCACACTCACATCTCAGCGAATTTCTGAGTCTGCTTCGAGTCAATTTTCTGTAGGGTTCCTTCCACTTGTTTTTACTTTTCATTTACATTTCTTGCAAACTTTACTTTTCTCGCAAATTTATCTTTCAAGTAACATTTAATTTCCTTGTTCAATTTTACATTTTCGTATTGTTATTTTCAAAACTCAAAGTCCTTTGATCTAATCGAAGGCATTTTGTTGCTTTATTTAGATTCAATGCAAACCATTTTGATTTCAGTCATTCTTATTTTTAAAAATCTTTATTTATTTGTTGTCTTTTTGGTCTTTTCCTCTAATTCTGTCCAAGTGAGGGTTTTTGACGCACTTTTAGAAAAGTGGTACTCACAAAAGAGGAGTTAGTTTCGCTCCCAGACCATTAGAATCGAACCACCGTCGATTTGCTAAAAATCGACAAAACAGTAATGCTATCTTAATCTTTGTTTTTGTTTGATCAATTTTCTTATGTTGATCTTGTGGGATTTTCAAACCTCTACAAATTCTGTAATTATTTATTTATTTTTAATTTCAAATCATTCATTAATCTCCTCTCATTTACATATTCTCAAATTAGAAATTTATTTTTTTAATATCAAAATTTAAAAATTAAATCTTTTATGACACAATTCCTCAATATAAGACATAACTCTATATATAAAAAAATTCTCAATATCAATAGTTCCAGACTTAATTGCATATGGTATTGTTCTACATAACCATAACTATTTTTCTTTAAAGAGTAAAATAAAACAATAACTTCAATATTTCAATATCATCTAATTACATAAAGTCTCAAAATAAAAATATGAATACAATCCCAGAAGATTTTTAGAGGGTATTTTATATTCATGAACTGAAACAGAAAATGTATCTGGTGAACCTGAGAACTCATACCTGCACAATTATATAAGCATTTTTAATGTTTGTAACAGCTTTTCTAGTTTACTGTCTCAAAGGAAAAATAGTAAAGATACATATAACATAGTACTATATATAATAATTCATTGTGAAAAAGAGACTTTTTTGGTGAAGTGGAAAAGCAGAAATAGGAGAAAGAATGCTTCTGTTTGGAATTTGTTTGAACTTTCTTATTCCAACTTTAATACAAAGTTCTGCCTCTGCTATTATTATTAGTGGCTGTCTTCCCATATGAAATCTGATCCAATAAATAAATACTATTAATTAATAACATCATCAGCCTTTGGTAAAATGTCAAGCACATAATAAATAAAAAGCTTAAAATATTACCTTTGATAAAATTTTGTGCAAATTTTCATTTAAACATCTCTTGTTAAGTTAGTAGCTACATTATCTTCAATAACATCTTTTTGCCAAATTTTCGTTGCAAGCAGGGGCGGAGCTTAGTTGAGACAATGGGACCATACCCCCTCTCCCCCCCTCCTCGCCCCAAAAAAATTTTTTATAAAAAAAATTAGTAGTACTTTTTCAAAAAATAAAAAATAGTTTAGTTGGCTCAAATACTTTATTATGACTTAAAGTACTCAGGTTCAATTCTCATCTCTTACTTTTATTGCACAATAGTTTTTAGTTTTAAACATTAAAAATATGTTAGTTTTGGAGTGAATTGGGTGGGCCTTTTTTGGCTTTCACAACACATCAAAAAGTTATCTAACAAAAAAAATATAAGAATAAAAAAAGATCATCCAACAATCAAATCAAATTATTATTGCACAATAGTTTTTAGTTTTAAACATTAAAAACATGTTGGATTTGGACTGAATTGGGTGGGCTTTTGTTGGCTTTCAAAACACATCAAAAAGTTATCTAACAAAAAAGGATAAGAATAAAAAAAGATCATCCAACAATCAAATCAAATCCAAAAAGTTATCTAACAAAAAAAGATAACAATGAAAAAAGATCATCTAACAAAATAAAAGATAAAAATTATCATTATAAAAGCACGCTGCTTTACTAGTAGCTTCTCTGTTCGCATTTCGCAACTCTCTATTCAACAAGCCACACTCCATCTACCTTTGAATTCAAACATGTTGGATTTCGACTGAACTGGATGGGCCTTTGTTGGCTTTCACAACACATCAAAAAGTTATCTAACAAAAAAAGATAAGAATAAAAAGAGATCATCTATCAAAGTAAAAGATAAAAATCATTATTATAAAAGCACGCCGCTTTACTAACAGCTTCTCTATTCGCATTTCGCAACTCTCTATTCAACAAGCCACACTCTCTCTACCGTTAGTACCATTATAAAATATTTTATATTTTTTATCTATAAAATTATTTATTATCTTATTAGTAACAAACTTAAAGAATAATTATATTTATAAATTTTATTTTAATATAAATGTTATTATTAAATTTTTATGTTAATTTTTTTGTTCCAAATTTTTTTTAAACTCCGCCATTGGTTGCAAGGCCAAGGAGTAAGGACAACATCACCAGAAGTGACGAAGTTCTAGTTCTCAAATATTTTCCGAGTCTAATTATCCATCAAAAAGTTTGTGTTAGTTTCTTCAAATGGTAATCGCTAGACCCATGCATGATTACTTGATTAATAAGTTTAGTGAGATTAACTAACTATGATGACTGAGAAGCTCACATACATAAGTAGATGGATTGTTATATGATGGAAATGGAAATTCCATGCATGATAGTGATAGAGGGTGCATACTCTGGAAGATATATTTACTTACATTGGAACAAGAATAAGAAGAGAATCCATATTTTTTCTTAATTTGATCAACTGTTCCTGACTTGCTCTTCTTGTTGATCTTCCTTTGCTGATGTTTTGTGAATGTTTCCCTTCATCTCTTTCAACTTACCTGCATTTGGATGCTCAATTAAACTAATTTAGCTAGTGTTCTGCATTCAATTGTCTTCATTTATATCTTACGAAGTAAAAGTTCTTAGAAATTCAAGAATATTGTTCGCTCACAAGTTTTAGCATTGATTATAGTTAGAATCTTGTTCGCTCACAAGTTTTAAAACAATCCCCTACCTCAAAAGTCGAAACCCTTAAAGGTTAACGAATCAAAAATCCCCTTTTTATTCTTAACTCGTGGCAGCAACCTCGTTGATTTCTAGGCAATATCAACAGCGACAATCAAGGTTCACAGCAACGAGTCAATGACGACTTATCACAAGGTACGAAGCAGCAGCAACTTCTGAACCAATCAGGCAGCAGCTTTGGCAGCTACCTCCTGTGACGACGGTTACCATAAGCTCCGATCCGATGGTGGATTTTCGATGACCAAAGACTTAACGACGCGGGGGCAGTGGATCCCAGTGAGGCAGCGTTGTTTTTCGGCGACAGAGGCGTGGTGGCGCGGCTGGTTTCTCCTCCAGTAGCAGTGGCTTCCACAACTAGAAAATTGATTATTATATATGGTTTTACAGATAGATTTGGTCTCTTTTACCGACGAATTTTTTGTTACCGATGAGATTACTGACGGATTTTGTCCCTCTATAAAAGCCTCGTCAGAAATTACTTACCGACGGATTTTTTTCCGTCGGTAATTTACCGACAAAATTTTTCCCGTTACCGACCGAATTTCCCTCGGTAATGGTCCCCCTCTTTTGCCAAAAAAAAAAAGATTTTTCGACAGATTTTCTATCGGTAATTTACCAACAGATTTTTTTTCCATTTCCGATAGATTTTCCGTCGGTAACTAGCGTCATTTCGCAGGTGGTGACAGCGACGAGCTTGGCTTCGATGGTGGCAGAAGCGGCAAGGACGGGCTCCTCCTCCTCCTCGTGCGTACAACAACAGCGACAAAGATCCCTTCAGTGGCGGCGTGTAGTTCTGACAGCGACATGGACCCCGCGAAGACGACGATGGACGCGACACGACAGCGAGGACCTCACGACCTTGATCGGGCACGGCGTGCGACGGTGACATGAACGCAGACGGCTTTCCTCTCTTTGGCTAAGCTCCCTCGTGTGGCTCCTCCTCCTCCTCTGAGCAACGTCGGCGGCAACGGTGGCAGTGACATCCACCGGTGTCTTGATTTAATTATTTTTAATAAAATAATTTTTGAAAATAAAATCTTTAACAAACAAATAAATAAATAAATTTGAAATAAGCTCATAATAAGATTTTTCTCAAAAGTTTGGGTCTTACACTGTCAACAGCATATATACAGATAGAAATACGACCAATCATCCCTCCTTTCACATACTCTATCACTCTGCCCACAAGGCAAAAACTTTACCTCTAACTGATGACCACTTTTAACCTAGTGCATATTGTTTAACTGTGACACTAACGACACAGTACTAAAAATTTGAAGCTCAACTCTTTACATCACAGTCAACCCAACTATAACGATCCCCCTCGTCAACAGTGGCTACCTTTTTCTTCCCCATTACTTCACAAAACTCAAAACTAGTAATGAAATACCAGACAACTACAAAGCAAACAAATCAAAGCTAACCTTTTTTACTCATGGTCTTCTTCTGACACGGAAACATTATACCTCCTTGAGAAAAAATAGTTCACAAGTTACTTGTTTTAATGGGAAGTTACTAAACCCACTAACGCATACTTTCTCTCTCCTCCCCACGAGCTCAAACGGTATTTTCCCACACCAAACGTTTAAAATTAAAATCTATTTTCAGCCCAACTTAATAACCCAAAAAAATCCAAACAAACATGTTGAACTTGGGGGCCACAAGTATGCTCCAAATAAAACATGCCTTGAGATACCGAGGATATAGCAACTCATAAGCTCAACCTATTTATTTGGCAAATTACAGGTTAAGCTTCGAGGCTGTAAACCAGTCCAATAACTTTGGTATCAAAATAGTGAAATAGAACATAACTCGGGCATAACAAATCTAGAGTGTAAAGCTCTAGAAGCTAATAATTCGAGATTAGTTCCACATGCGTAACCATATTCATTAATAATTTGAAATTTAAAACAAGTACGATAACCACCATCATTCCAAGAAAATAGTCGCCAAAAAGATCATAACAGTTAACGTTATCTAAAAATCTCACTGCCTATAAAGGGAGGAACAAAAGGAATAAGAAAGACAACTTAACATAAAGAAGAAGATATCGAAAAAAAACTTTGATCTTTTAAAAAACTTGACTGCCTTGAGTGTCGGAGTGCTTTCTGCAGGACCTCCGATGATTGAAGTTTCGCCGAGCAATTGGACTAGCAATGCCGGATAGTCAAGCGCTTAAGAAAAACCCAAGCTATATATCGGCTGGATCACTTATCTACACAGAAGAGTATGTAAGTTTACTAATAAGTAGGTTTTATGAAATCGTTGACAACGGTATATTATTTTATATGGTTACATATAATAAGTGACATATCATGTCAATTTTAGCTAGTTACAAAGTCAAAATTATCACAAAATTTAAAAAACTATGTCGTGCAGAAACTTATGTGACATTTTAAAGCACGTTTGTAACCCACAAGAAAAACTTAGTTGACTGCTTCTATAGATAAGGCTGAGCATCCTTGGCTCAGCATTATAGCACATAGGGCTTTGGTGCTACTACAGCGCTTCGCTAACCCGAAGCGCCACGCTAAGAGAATCAAGCTTCGCAAACGTCCGGCTATGTCTTGAACCTTTGCTCTAACCGTTCGCTTTCTTGATCCCACTTCCTCGCATATGCACTCGTCGAGCCAACTTTGCTGAGTATTTTGAGATTTCTATTCTTGCATTTGAGCGTTTAAACATTGCAAACAACTCATGTAAGTTGATGGTATACACCTTTATGAAAAATAAAAAGATGCTCTTCTAGTTGCAATTTTTTAATATGGGAATTAGAATATTGTGTTGATTACTTTTGCTATCTTTGAGGATACGATCGTTGATACTTGACACTTCTTTTTAGATTTTTTGCGACAAAATATTATTAGAAACGATGATGCGTGCGGGGATTATTTCTTATTGATATGACTCTATTAGGGTAATAATATAGCTCATAGTAATGGTATGTGAGAGCTTCCAAGAGGATTTCATCTATTTTACGGAAGGCACAATGCATCGAACCTCCTAGGGAGATTCAAGATACCATACTTGTAGAAATTTGTTGTCAACATTGGTATTCTTTTTTTTAAAATTAACAAAGAAAGTTGTTTTTCAGATTCTAATTGGTATATATTATTGTTCAATTAGTAGTGTCCAATATGATCACCAATGAATTATTTTATAGGCTATTTTAAGACAGAACAAGCATACAACATGCAATACCACGTATTACGAGAGGAAGGAGACCAAATTTGTTCAGCTCTCATGTAGAAGCCAAAATATGTTTGATATGAGTTAAAAAGTAGCAACATCTTTTCTAGGTTTTTGGTCGTCAACATGTCTTCATCTTCTAATTAGATATAGTGAACTAATAGTCCAAATTCTCATTTTGAAGCTTGTATAGAATAACCCTTCTTAAGTTATATATAATTTGAGAATTGGAGATTGTGATTACATATGTTAAAATATGTATTCATTTGACATCACTACAAGAAAGTACCGGAATAGCAACCGATTTTAGCGACCGATATAGAATTTTCAGGACCAAATCAAAATTGTTCGCCAAATCAGTCGCTAAATTATATTCAGCGACCGCTTTTAGCGACCAACAAAATTGGTCGCTAATAGCAACTGAATTAGCGACCGATAAATTTTAAATACAACCAAAATAAAAGCGGTCACTAAAATTGGTCGTTATTTTTTGATTTAGTGACCGATTTAGCAACCAAAATGGAAATAATGTCTTTGGAACTGTTGGTCACAAAAGCGGTCGCTATTTCTTATTTTAGCAACCAATTTTCCAACTGATAATGAAATAGGGTGAACAACTATTTGGTCACTAGTTCAGTTGCTAAATTACTGGTTGCTAAATCAGTTACTAATTGTTAATTTAGCGACTGATTTTAGTGACTAACATAATCATTCACTAATAGCTACCGAATTAGCGACTGATTTATTTTACACAGCTAGAATATAAATGATCGCTATTTTTAATTTAGCGACCGAATTAGCAACCATAACAAAGGAAGGAATGCCCTTGGGACTCTTGGCCACAAAATCGGTCGCTATTGTTTTATTTAGTGACCGATTTTGCAATCGATCTATAGGTAAATAGAATAACGTGGTTGGTTACTAATTCGGTCGCTAATGTTGTGGTCACTAAATTGGTTGCTAATTTTTAAATTAGCGACCGATTTTATAAACTAATTAGCCGCAAAAGCGGTTGCTAAGTTAGAAAAAAATATTATCTAAATTACCCTCACTAACCCTAACTTAACCACACCATTCTCATGTTCTCCAATTAGATACCATTGTTGTCTCCGAGCGCCATTGTCGTATTCTTCGCCGCCATCTTCTGCACGTGTCTCGCCACTGTCTCCTGAGGTCTTGGCACCATCTTCTTCTGTAGTCTCGGTGTCGTCGCTTACGTTGTTGAGATCTCAGCGTCATCTTTTGTCTTCTGATATCTCGGCGCCGTCTTCATCGTCTTCAAGCAGGTAACCTCCTAATCGCCAATTCCAATCCATTCTGTAGGGTTTGGTTTTTTTCCCCTCTAGTTAGGATTTTTTCCCCTCTGGTTAGGGCTTGTTGATCCATTGCTTTCTCTATCTTGATTCTTTCTTCCGTTGATTTTGGGAGATTAACTTGTTGAATTCGCTTGTTGATCCATTCTGTTTGCACATGAACAATTATCCCTGCTCCATTGTTCAATTTGAATATATTACTATAATCGTTGCTTGCATATCGACAATACAAATTGTACAATTATTCCAACTTTGACTAACATTTTCTCTGACATGCAAATCAATGATCTTTACTCCAAAAAATAAAAATAAGCTCTGATTTTTCACAGTTGATTATGTCCTTGTTATATATACGTGATTTTATTAAACACTCTTATTCCACTGTTCACATGGAGACATGTATATGTATTCATGTTATAGCACTAACCACACCTTTATTTATAAATTAATTTATAGATAGTTATTCTGTATTCTCATAGTTTAAAAAGAAAAAAACTGGTTTTGTATTACCAAGTGTAAATGCGGTGATGTCATTCCTCAGCTTGATGCCTATTTTCAAACTTGTCTGTGATGATTCGAACTGAAAAGTTGTTGCTTGCAAGATCATCATATTTTGCTTTATTTCAGTATTTTATTTTAAATTTAGGTGTAAAATGGTACATTAGGTAACTTTCAATTTATTTGACTTTTACTTGAAGGTCATTGAACACAAACCATATGACCAGAAGGTAGATGTTTTTAGTTTTGGAATAGCTCTTTGGGAGCTTTTAACAGGAGAAGTGAGTAATTTTGTGCTAGAAAAAAAATTGCTTGTAAGTTTTGTGGTGCACCACGGTATGATGCAAAAAATAGTGAATGGAAGACACAAGGAGATTCCTGTGAAAAGGATGCACTACATGCCTCTTATTCCTAAGTTAAAACGATTATATGCTTCTTTGAGTTCTGCTCCACATATGAGTTGGCAACATGCACAACAGAGGGAACCAGGAGTACTATGTCACCCATCGGACAGGGAAGCATGGAAGCAATTTGATCTCAAGCATTCAAACTTTGCAGCTGAACCAAGGAATGTAAGATTAGGTTTATGTGCCGATGGATTTTCCTCTATAGTCAATTAGCTACCCCTTACTCTTGTTGGCTTGTGATTGTGACTCTCTACGATCTTCCACCAAAACTATGCATGACCACACCATATATGTTCTTGACCTTAATAATTCTAGGACCCTATAATCCTAAGGGAAAAATAGACATTTATTTGCAACTGTTGATAGATGAGTTGAAACGGTTATGGAATGAAGGTGTCATTACATATGATAGATCCCAAAAGAAGAATTTTTTTATTAAAGCTGCACTCATGTGGACTATAAACTATTTTCCTGCATATGGCATGTTATCAAGTTGGAGCACTGCAGGTAAATTAGCATGTGCACGTTGTATGAATCAATCAATTGCTTTTACTTTAAAACATGGTGGTAAATGCTCTTGGTTTGATAGCTATCGTTGTAACACCCTAATATTTAAATACTTATGCTCGAGTCATAAGTCCATGATAATAAAGTGGTACGACTCTCAAGGTGGATTTCTAATACATAGTTATAAGTATAATTGAAAGGAATATTAATGAAGAAGCCTTAAAAGGAGTAAAAATAAAATCGCAAAATTGTAACACTCACGTATCGACAAAAAGAAGGTAAAGCGTAAACTGAGACGATATAAAGATAACTTCGTCGAGAAGAACAAGATAAAACAAAATATAGATAGGTTACACAAATAATTAGCCACTAGTCGCGACCCGCGAAAGTTTAGGCCGGCTAGGGTACAGTATAAAAGCAGTTTGACAACCATATCTCCTAATCTCTCCCAAAAGATACACAAGGGCCTCTATAGGCAAGGTTTCAAAAGGATTAAGTACATAGCATGAGTTCTTTAAAAACCTAAAGCAGAGAGAATCTAAGCAAAATATAAGAGATCTTAAGGTCTTTGCTGTTCTTCAGACAAACCACAGCTCACTGCTGAGCACCTGGACCTGCATCTGAAAAATAAGAGATATATACGAAATGAGAACCCCCGACCCATGGGTTTCCAGTATGGTAAAAGTGCCAAATAAATACAATGCATTGTAATAAAAACTCACTAAGCATCCCAAACTTCCCTCATTCATTAATTCATCTTAGGTTCTCTCTAATCCATGAATTAGGCAAATGTTCTAGGTGATACTAAGTCTAGTCAACTCCTCGTCTTTCCCTTCCTTCCAAACCTCTCATCACTCAATTCCAAATCAAACCATAGCCAGTAAACTTTGAACTCAGCATTCAAATATCAATTATCTCATTCTCTACCTGGAGCAAGTGAAATCACTTCACTGCGTCTACCCAGGGAGTTCAAATTATCTCATTTAGTAATCATCATTCATTATTCAATTATATCTTCGAACCATTTCAACAAGAACATCCCTCAACGTCAACCGACACCAGCATGAGGGACCTCTCAGTTGTACAACCACAAGCAATACAGACAAGTGATACACAATTAAGGTACAAGTAGAACAAGTAGCATATAATCAGGTAACATAGCATATATGATATAACAATTCAAAATAAATAGGCAAACCCAAACAAATCAAACATATGCAAATGATGTATGCCTGCCCTACGGCTGATGATATCATCTGTCGGTTACAAAGCCAACCCGACATGTCCTGGTAGCTAACCATTGGACAGTCCCTGCGAGCGCGCATCCCCAAGCTCAAAATCATAATCAATAAAAATAAAATATCCATGGGGGAGAGCTCATTCGGAAAGGTCTAAGTGTCCAGTCATATCTTACGATGCAGGGTCAACAGAATCTTGGATCTCAACCTAGAGCAAGTGGAGCCGACCCACTGCATCTACCTAAGGAAATCCGAAACTCAGATAGTTCCACAATTCTTAAATCAACCTCGACTGGAAGCAAGTGGGGCTAACCACTACATCTACCCTAGGAGTCTCAAACCAACCCCGGAGCAAGTGGATTAATGCTACTGCATCTACCCAGGCAGGTGTATCACAATCAGTATTATATTTAATATCAATCTCTTAATCGTTATCATTCTCATTTACAATCTCATAATCATAATCATTCTCTTTATCAGTCTCATAATCATCATCATTCTCATCAACAATCTCATCATCATCATCACTCTCGCTAACAATCTCATTATCATCATCATTTTCACGATTCATCATTAATTCTCCCCTCACTTCATCCCCAAGTTATTAACTTTCCTAGCTTCTTCTCATTACTAGGCATACTATTCTAATTCAGGACTAAAAGAATGGAACTAGGGGATTAGAAGTTTAAAATTTGGTTTTAAAAACACAAAACTCATATTTGTTGAAAACAAGGTCACCTCGACATTCCGCCCAAACACTCCAGCTATTCCACCCACAGAACTTACCAAGCTTAAATCACAGTCTTCTAAACTTATAACCAAAATTTCCCCCTTTTTATTCCTTTACTATTCCTGTAGACAAGATATATGACAGAGTACAATGGCGTTGTTTCATTCATGTAGCTTACCCCACCTAGTGGGACAAGGCTTTGTTATTGTTATTGTTGTTGTTGTTGTTGTTGTTATTCCTTTACTCTTCCCTCCCTTGATTCGATACCCTAAAACTGGTAAAAAGGTTTTAAGTAAGTGTTGCGGAAGTTTACAAGCTTGTTAGGAGGGTAAAATAGTTAAAAACAAAGTTTTCTTTGAAAGACAGGGCGGTGTGTGTACGCATAGGGTTGTGCGTACGCACGCCCAGAAGGAATTTCAAGAAGTGTGCATACGCACAGTAAATAAAAATTTTCATTCTGCTCATACGCACGATGTGTGCAAACGCCCTCAGCAGAGTGCACCTTCCCGCGTGTGCATGCACACAGCTTGCATAACTTCTTATGTTGTGTATGCGCACAAAGCATGCTAGCGCTCCCAACAGTGGACATATCCCTGTGTGTGCGTGCGCACAAGAGTGTGCGTACACGCGAGTTCAAAAATACACAGGGTGTGCGTACGCACACAAACCAGAAATCACAATTTCTGCAACATCACACAATTCAGATTTTGGACACCAACTTTCAACGATCATATCATTCTCATTTTTACCAAAAACACATTTTTGCCAATTTTCCAATGATTCACTAGTCTCAATCATTTTCCAACCAACAAAATGAACCCAGACCAACTCAAATTACCTATTCCCACACAACCAATTCCAATTCTACTCCTTTTACACATTCCACCTCAATTGTATCTATTCCACATTCTAAAAACCTCATTTTCCACTATTTCATTAATTAATCACATTATCATACATTGCATACCAACCCTTTATTCAATATCATACATTATCACACAATTCAATCATCTCTTACCGTCCTTACCTTTTTCCGGCCTCCGGCCCAAATTTATAATTCAATACATATTCCAGAAACCATTAATTATCATCCAATTCCTCAATTCCACAACATACTAAACACACTCATTCACACAATACTCATTCCAATTCATAAATTTACACATCATAATATCTATATACATCAATTCCAATCAAGACACACAATTCAAACCTATTCCTAGGAGCATCTAGCCTAGAAATTCATATCACACCATACGGTACTTAAATAAAACTTAAACCGTACCTTTTGAAAGTCAAATTTAAGCTCTCACTTGGAAGTTTCCACCAAAAGTTAGCTCCAAGCTCCACCAAACACTTTTATAAGCAAGATTCAAGTTCCAAAAGTGTACCCAATACTCTAATACACACATTACATACATACATCAACTTAGGGCTCACTAAATATCATAAATTACAAGGGTTAGAGGGCTCCTTATCTTAACCCACAAAATTGGTTGATGGAATTGATAAGCGGATAATTTATACGCTTTTTGGCATTCTTTTTACATAGTTTTTAGTATATTTTAGTTACTTTTTATTATATTTTTATTAGTTTTTATGCAAAAATTATATTTCTGGAATTTACTATGAGTTTGTGTATTTTTCTGTAATTTCAAGTATTTTCTGGCTGAAATTGAGGGACCTGAGCAAAAATTTGATTCAGAGGCTGAGAAAGGACTGCAGATGTTGTTGGATTCTGACATCCCTGCACTCAAACGCATTTTTATGGAGCTACAGAAGTCCAATTGGCGCATTCTTAATTGGGATGGAAAGCTAACACCTTGGACTTTCCATAAATATATAATAGTCCATACTTTGCCCGAGATTTGATGGCCCAAATTGCCATTCAACGCCAGCCAAAGACCCTTTTCTGGCGTAAAACGCCGGAACTGGCACCAGAACTGGAGTTAAACGCCCAAACTGGAATCCAAGCTGGTGTTTAACTCCAGAAAAGGCCTATGCACGTGTAAATCTCAATGCTCAACCCAAGCACACACCAAGTGGAATCCGGAAGTGGATTTCTGCACTCTCTGCACTTAGTTACTCAATTTCTATAATCCTTAGTAACAAGTTTAGTATAAATACTAGTCTTTCCTATTGTACTCGGGGACTTTTAGAATCTTATGCCATTTTTCACATTTGGAGGCTGGCCACACGGCCATACCAACACATTTTTCTCTTATGTATTTTCTACGGTAGAGTTTCTACACCTCATAGATTAAGGTGCAGAGCTCTGCTGTTCTTCATGAATTAATGCAAGTACTATTGTTTCACTTTAAATTCACGCTTACTTCTTCTCCAAGATAAATTCTCATACTTAATTCAGTTAAGTCAGAATGAAGGGGTGACCCGTGGCAATCACCCACTATCTTCGTTACTCGCTTAGCCAAGATCCGCGTGCCTGACAACCACAAGCGGTCTACATGATGTTCAACATAGTCATTGGACGACAGCCGGAGTATAGTCTCTTGGGTCTCTGATCCATGGATTTGACTTGCCTCTCCTGAAAACAGAGCATTCAAATCCGTGAGATTAGAACCTTCATGGTAGAGGCTAGAACCAATTGGCAGCATTCCTAAGATCCGGAAAGTCTAAACCTTGTCTGTGGTATTCCGAGTAGGATCTGGGACGGGATGACTGTGACGAGCTTCAAACTCACGAATGTTGGGCACAGTGACAGTGTGCAAAAGGATAGAAAGATCCTATTCCGACACAAGTGAGAACCGACAGATGATTAGCCGTGCGGTAGCTGTGCCTGGTATTTTTCATCCAAGACAAGAGATCTAACAGTTGATTAGCCGTACAGAAACCGTGTCAGGACCATTTTCACTGAGAGGATGGATGGTAGCCATTGACAACGGTGATCCACCAACATACAGCATGCCATGGAAGGGAGCACGCATGATTGGATGAAGACAATAGGAAAGCAGAGGTTCAGAAGCAACAAAGCATCTCCAAACACTTATCTGAAATTCCCACCAGTGAATTACATAAGTATCTTTATTTTAATTTACTTTTATTTATCTTTCAATTATCAAAAATCATAACCAATTTAATTCGCCTGACTAAGATTTACAAGATGACCATAACTTGCTTCAAGCCGGCAATCTCCGTGGGATCGACCCTTACTCGCGTAAGATTTTATTACTTGGACGACCCAGTGCACTTGCTGGTTAGTTGTACTAGAGCTGTGAAAAGTGTGATCACAATTCCGTGCACCAGAAATTCACCAATGGCTCATACTAGAGCACCCCTAAATAACCAAAATCACAAAATTACTCAAAACTCACAACTAAATTCAAATTCAAAGGGGAAAACAAAAACTGGGTAGAGTACAAAGAAATACTCACCATAATACCCAGATAGAATCGAAGAGGGTGAGAAGAGCGATGCGTGGCCACAAACAGCTCGTCGATTGAAGTTCTGTAGCTCAAGTTATGGTGGTTTAAAGTGGAGGATGTTTGGCTTGGGCCCGATCTAATCGGTTTAGCCCGTTGGCCCAACTTTGGGCCAAAACCTTTAAAATTAGAGTTTTAAATCGTATTTTAAATATTTCTATCTTTCCAAATTATAATTTCAAATTTTCTAACCTTATTCACTTATAATTAATTTTCTTAGTTACAGTACCAGATAGATCTCAGCCGATACTGTTGATTAAATTCCCAGTACGTATTTTTACGCAGAAAACTCTGTTTTTCGACTCAGAAAAATCCACTGAGTTCAAATATTATATTTAAATTATCAAATTTCGATTGATAAATTTTCTAACTATGTTCAGTCATATTTAATTTATTATTTAATTAATTACGGTTTGACTGGGTTTTACAATCGTCAATTTTTGCCCTTGGATCATCCATATCGAAGAAATAAGGTTTCATTCTTGAAAAATCGAGTTGTGACCACTCAAGCTCCAGTTAGATTGTTAGGCGAGGAGGTTTGGTGAAATGTTTGCAATCTTCCAAGAAGTACAGAAGGTGAATCTTGTTCATGTCTTGGTTTTGGTGTTTCTCATAGTTGGATCAAACGAAGTATATTTTGGGAGTTACCATATTGGAAAGACAATTTGTTAAGATATAATCTTGATGTGATGCACATTAAGAAAAATGTCTTTGATAATGTCTTTAATACAGTAATGGACATTAAAGACAAGACTAAAGACAATGTGAAGGCAAGAATGGATTTGAAGGAACTCTACCAACGGAAGGATTTAGAGTTGCAATTGTTACCAAATGAAAAATACATGAAACCCAAAGCAAAATTCACTCTCTCTCTCTATCTATGGAACAAAAAAGGGCAATTTATAAATGGGTTAGTGAGATTAAAATGCCAGATGGATGTGATTCTAATTTGCGTAATGTAACACCCTACCACACTGAGCTTTACCCTTAAGCCGTAAAACAGAGGTGGTGTGGTATTACGACCTTTAAAATAAAAATGTGTACATATAATAGCAGAAAGATTATAATATATTAGGAGCCTTGAAGAATAGAGGAAGTAAAAATCGCGAAAAAAAAAAGCGCAATGCTCAAGAGACGAGTTATCTTGCATACTAAGAAAGCTATAGCTATTAAGTATAAAGTAACCAAAAACAGGAACAGAGGGTCAAAGATACAAAGTAACAAGCTCCTAACTCAGCCCGCGAAGCCAAGATTGGCTGGAGAATATTTACACATACATATATACATATCCAAAACCCAAATGTACCTAAATAAAATCCTATCTCTCTATAAACCTCTAAGAGGATCAAAAAGAACAAGTTATGCGGAGAGAAAGCTAAGTACATATATATACATCACTGTACAACAAAATAACCCAGTAACCACTTCGCTTCAGAAGTCCAAACGCCTAACGAGACGCCACTCGACCTATATCTGAAAAACAACAACATAGTATGGAGTGAGAACCAGAGGTTCTCAGTATCGTATAGGTGCCATACACATAATATATAAGGCCCTGGGAATGCCAGAGGCAATCCTTGACGCCGACACTCAGATTATAGAACTTAAAGTATTAAACAGAAGCCATAAAAGGTGGTTTTCTAAGAGTATCTAAGTCTAACTTAACTTAATCTCAAAATCTAAGTCCCATACTGCCATTCCTCCAAACCTCCATCTCCGTCAGCATATCACAAACAAATAAACAGATAAAGGCAAGTACAAGAAGGTTACAAATACTACAGGTAACATATATACATTTAACATGGCAAGTACACTTAGGCACACCCAGTTAATGCACAAACAAGTAATTCAAGTAGTATGCATATGATATATGCTTGTTCTATGGCTGATGAGGCTCATCTGTCGGTTATCCAGCCAACCCAACAAGTCCAAAAACCTTAGCCTGTCCCTCGACGTGCATCCCCAAGAGTCTATGCATAGCTTTTTTCTCAAATAATCAACATTGCTCAATGGGGGTTAACATTCCCGGGAATTTATAAGTGCCCGGTCATCCTTACATCGTAGGGTCAACAGAGTATCGAGTTCTCAACTTCGTACACGTGGTGGCAAGCCACGGTACTTTACCCAGGGAATCTCATATCTCAAATCATTTAATCATTCAAGCCAAGTATCATACATGATCATACATTTGATTATCAAGTCAAGTATCATATATAATCATCCATAACATTTCATAATCAATTCATTACTTTTCAGCTTTACTTCACCTCCAAGTTATCCCTATTTCCTAACTTCATCTGATTATCAGGTTTAACACTATTATTAATGACTAAATGAATAAAAATATAGGTTTAGAAGTTTGAAATATAATTTAAAATGCTGAAAACCATGTTTGCTGAAATAGGAGCCACAGTGCGCATGGCTGACGCGTGCGCGTGGGAGTGTGAAACTGTAGCTCGCACGCGTGGGTCACGTGTACGCGTGGACATGCTTGCTGGCTTTTTCACGCGTACGTATGGGACCAATCGCGTATGCATCATCACAATTCCATGTCACACGTGTGCGTGGGCCACACGTACGCGTGGATGTACATTTTTCAAAAAAAAAATTAGTTCATAGAAAGCTGCAGAATTGAAGAAAAAAGCGAACAGTTTTGGTTCCAAATCTTTCAACACCTATAACTTCTTCGATTTAAATTATTTTTCACCCGTTCTTCAAATGGCATAAACTTCATGAACCCAATTTTCATTTTAAAACAAGTTGGAAGCAAATTGAGGGTCCGGAAGCCAAGTTATGCCTCGTCAAAATTCGGCCAAAAACCAACTTTTGCAAATTCTTCAAAACCTCATTTTCATTCAAGATTGTCATTCCATACTTTACCAAAGCTATCAATACCAACACAATATACCAACAACAATACTCAATAAAACTCTACATCATTTCATCAACCACCATTCAATAATATTACATAATTTCACATTTCAACAACTTCATCATACTTTCCTTCTAACATCCATATAGTAACAATCTGCACCACCTAAACAAATCACCAACCCAAACCAAACATGTTCATCAATCAAATAACTAAACATTAAATATACACCCGCATTCCAGCTTATCCTATGGTCATCTAGCCTAACTTTTCACAGAACTTTACATCTTAAATGCAAGAAACCTAAACTATACCTTGGCCGATTTCCACGTAGCGACCAAAGCAATTTAATTAAAACCAAGACAGCCCCTCAAAAGCTCAATATACTTTAGGCTCAGCTTCCTCCAAGTTCCAATATTCACAATTTCAAGCTCCAATTATTTATTCACAACCTAATACACATTTATAACACATATATACCCAATTTAATACTTAAATCTCAATTTAAATGAAATTAAAATAGAATTATGGTATCCTCACCTTACCCAAGCTTCACATAAGTAAGAGTGAACGTTTTTCTCAAGCTAATTGGATCCTAAAACATCAAAGAACAAAGAAATTCAATATCTCCACTTAATTTTCCAAAAATTGGGGAAGAAGTGGCTGAGAGCAGAAAAATGAGTTACCCATGAAATTATTCTGGTAGAAACGTAGAGCTTGACGCGGTGGTCGCGTGGCCGTAAACGGTGTGGCGATTGGAGCTCAGACGGAGAAGTTACGGCGAGTTGAAGGTTGCCGTAAGGGTTTCGGCGTTCCTTTCTCTCCTTGGAGCTATCAGCATCGTTCAGCTGAAATGAGGAAGAGAAGGGCTTGGGTTCATTTAATGGTTGGTCCGGTTGGGCTCACGGGCCCGGTTTGGGCCCAGTTCAATCGATTCGGCCCGTTCGGTCCAATCTTGGACCGATTTTTTCGAAATTAGTATCAAAATTCTCGTTTCGATGAGCTCTATCCTAATTTGATATAAAATTCACATTTCTAATCTTCTTTATTAAAAACTAATTTATTGACTAATTATCTACTAATTTAACGGGGTTTACATGTAGATGCATAAATATTCGAAAAAGGAAAAATGTTTGGGATGAAAAGCCATGACTGTCATGTCTTTATGGAAATTTTGTTGCCAATTGCCTTTTCCAATCTTCAACTCCAAATCTGGAAGCTGGTGCATACAAATTCTCATACTTTGTACAACTAAACCAGCAAGTGCACTGGGTCGTCCAAGTAATACCTGAGCGAGTCAGGGTCGATCCCACGAGGATTGTGGTTTGAAGCAAGTTATGGTTATCTTGTAGATCTTAGTTAAGTGAATAAAAGAGTTGTTGGATTTGCTTAAACGCATAAAGGAAGATAAACAGAACTTAACTAGGTTGATATGTTTGCAATGATAAGAGGATGGTTAAGGCTTGGAGGTGCTTTGTTCTTCATTCTGGATAACTCTGGTTTTACTGTCTTCTTCAATTGTAAATGATTTCTTTTATGGTAGGCTGTATGTGATCAACGCCGGTTGAGAGGTCGCCAATGCTCCTCCAGATCTGAACCCCAGGGTTAGTATGGATCCATTATGATTGAGGGTGAAGCTCTTGCAATTCATTCTCCTTAATGATCCTACTCAAAATACCACAGACAAGGTCGAATCTTCCAGATCAGAGAATGTTGTGCCTTTGGGTTCTAGCCTCTACCACAAAGACCCTAATCTCCCCATACCTCGGCTGAACTGATGTCTCAAGAAGTCCCCAACGAAGTCGTGGATTAGCCGTCTAAGAGATTATAATCAAGCTAGTGGTTCATCATTGTCCGGTGAAAGACGCACTCTAAACCCATGTAGAATGAGATAACCTTATTCCAGTTTAATGCATTCATAATGATGAGAATCAAGATACATCTTAGAATCGAGAATCAAACACGGATTGAAAAGAAATAGTAATACTTTTATTAATCCATAAAACTCAGCAGGGCTCCTCCCCTCAACCTAGGAGGTTTAGAAACTTTACTGATAGAAAGTACAATGTAAAATTTGAAATATGACCGGTCCTCCTTGATGAGAGGTGTAAAAAGTCTTTAAATACTAAACTAATGACTAAGGATTACATTAATAATGGTAGAACAGTCTTTTAGTGCTAAAATTCACTTCTGGGGCCCACTTGGTGAGTGTTTGGACTGAGATTGATTGAGATCCACATGCTAGGAGGCCTCTAGGGTGTTGAACGCTGGCTAGGGGGTCCTTTATGAGCGTTGGACGCTGGTCTCTTCTCCTTTGGGCGTTGGACGCCAGAATAGGGCAAGAGGCTGGCGTTGAATGCCAGTTTTGGGCCTTCAATTCTGAAGCAAAGTATAGACTATTATACATTGCTGGAAGGCTCTAGATGTTAGCTTTCCATAGCCGTCAAGAATACTCCATTTGGACTTCTGTAGCTCCAGAAAAGCTCTTTCGATTTCAAGGAGGTCAGATCCTGACAACATCTGCAGTGCTTTCTCTGCCTCTGAATCAGACTTTTGCTCCAGCTCCTCAATTTCAGCCAGAAATATCTGAAATTGCATAAAAACACACAAACTCAAAGTAGAACCCAAAAATGTGAATTTTGCACTAAAACCTCTGAAAATTTAATAAAACTTAAACAAAACATACTAAAAACTATATGAAAATGATGGCAAAAAGCATATAAAATATCCGCTCATCAGAAGCCTATAGATGAATTAAGCAAATTTTTCAAGGATTTGTGCTCCACAATTTTGTACGCAGATGACTTATTATTGATAGAGCAAAATATTATCACCACCACGTGTAAGTTAGAGCAAATTTTTCCTCTAGGATTTTTTAACTGCATGGAGCATTTGCCCATTCATCTTCCGTATGAAGCAAGAGTGGGAGACCCAGTCCAATATCGATGGATGTACCCATTTGAGAGGTATAACTTTAATTCAATGCTCTTAGTCATTTAATCTCAATCTTATGGTTGCCACTCTATGCTTACATGTTACGTTGCTTTAGGTACTTGAATAGATTAAAGCGAAAGGTTAAAAATAAATTACGTGTTGAAGGATCCATTTATGAGACATAGATGAGTCAAGAAACCTCTCATTTCTGCACTTATTATTTTGAGTCTCATGTACAATCAATGAGAACTAATGTGGGCCGGAATGATGACGGTGGAGCCATCAATATTCAATTTCCAACTTTATTAAAATTCAACAATCATGGACGCGCATCTAGGATAATTAAGAGCCGATACTTAGAGGATAAGGAGTTAGTTGCTGCACACTTACATGTTCTACTTAATTGTGAAGAAATCGGACAATACATTGAGTAAGATCACCAAATACTCAATTTTTATAGTTTAGTAATCTTATTTACGAGGTACTTATATATATGTATATTTATATGAAATTTAGATATTTTGTGAAAGATTTGAGAGGTGAAAATCCAAATATCAGCCAAGATGAAACCAACCGAAGAATAACATTAGAATTTCCAACTTGGTTTGAGAATTATGTAAGTTTCCTAGCATTTCTTGTTAAATATTTTCATTTAAGTAAGTTAGTTATTATTAGTTATTAACACTTTGGATCTTTTCTAGATTTATGATAGCAAAAATTCAGTAATGAATCAAAGTCTACACCACTTGGCATGGGGTCCTAGTAGAAAAGTGCACAGTTATTCTTGGTATATAGTAAATGGTTTTAAGTTTCACACAGAAAATTAGAGTGTTGGTAAAAAGACTTTCAATGCTAGAGGTTGTGTTAAAGGAGATGATGACGGCAATGAGGAGAGCTATTATTATGGAGTAATTAAAGAAATCATTGAGATTGAATACTCTGGATGTGAATTGAATAGATTAGTATTGTAAATGGTTTGATTGTACTCTTAATTGTGGAGTCAAGATTAATAAACAACTTGGCATTGTGGAGGTGTGTCATACTAAAAAATATTCAAGATACGATCCTTTCATATTTGCTCAAAATGCAATTCAAGTTTATTATGTCCCATATCTTGAAAAGATAAAAGAAAAGACCAATTGGTGTGTTGTTATCAGAACCAAATCAAGACGTACATTTGATGATCGGTATACACTAGAACATGCATTTCAAGATGAAACAATACCTGAAGAACCTGTAGGAAATGATGAACCATTAGGAAGTTTAAGAGCCGAGGATGGTGCATACGAAGAAGTTCAAGTGAATGAAGTAAATTTAGTTCACACAAATGATGGGGAGTTTGAGTTTGACAATGATTTTGAATATGACAGTGAAGATCGGATGGATACATTGCTTGATGATAATAAAAAAGATAACAATGATGATGAGAATCAAAACAATGTTGATAGTGATAGTGATAGTGATGATTATTAGTCTATCTCATTCAGGTGATTTTCCTTTAACATTTGTAAAAAGATAATAGTTGCTTATTATTAGGCTTATTACCAATAAATCACTAGTTATGTAGAATTAAATAGAAAATAGAAAATGCTGTCACTAGTTAAATATGTATATTGTTTTAACTGGAAACTACAAATACATAATCTATAAATAAACCAACGAAAACTAGTTATTTGAATTAATAATAAGAATTACTTTAATTTCATGCATGGTGGGACGTATATTATGTTTTATGGGGCGAACATAATAGCATTTACATGGAGGTGCTTAATCTCTTTTATTTTCTGGGTGTGAATGAATGTGAATCTGTCAATATAAGTATATATGTTTATGATTCCTTAGCTTAAAGAGAAGAAGACCAGTTATTTGAATTAAGAAGAAGACCACTTAATAATTTTTGGTTTTAGCTTGATCTTTATTTTTACTTTTTGGTTTCACTCTATGCTTATGTTTCAATTGTGAAAATGTTTCAGCTTGATCTTTATTTTTACTTTTTGGTTTCAGCTTGATCTTTATTTTTATTTCTTAGTTTCACTTTATGCTTATGTTTCAATTGTGAAAATGTTTGCCTAATTTGGTATTCTTTTGAGAAATGTATTATTTTTATTCTCTAAGTGTTTTTCTTGACACAAGCTTAATGTAAGAATTAATATACAATGTTATAGATTGTTGGTGCACAAATTGTGAATCACACTTTTCACAACTCGTACCACTAACCAGCAAGTGCACTGGGTCGTCCAAGTAATACCTTACGTGAGTAAGGGTCGAATCCCACAGAGATTGTTGGCTTGAAGCAATCTATGGTTATCTTGTAACTCCTAGTCAGGATATCAATTATAATTATCAAGTTGAATTACGAAGAATAAAAGAGCAAGAAATAAATATCTGTTATGCAGTAATGGAGAATATGTTGGAGTTTTGGAGATGCTTTGTCTTCTGAATCTCTGCTTTCCTACTGTCATCTTCTTCACGCACGCAAGTTTTTTCCTATGGCAAGCTGTATGTTGGTGGATCACCGTTGTCAATGGCTACCATCCGTCCTCTCAGTGAAAATGGTCCAGGTGCGCTGTCACCGCCCGGCTAATCATCTGTCGGTTCTCACTCATGCTGGAATAGGATCCGTTGGTCCTTTTGCGTCTGTCACTACGCCCAACCTTTGTGAGTTTGAAGCTCGTCACAATTATTCAATCTCTGAATCCTACTCGGAATACCACAGACAAGGTTTAGACTTTCCAGATTCTCAAGAATGCTGCCAATGGATTCTAGCTTATACCACGAAGATTCTGATTAAGGAATCCAAGAGATACTTATTCAATCTAATGTAGAACGAAGGTGGTTGTCAGGCACACGTTCATAGGTTGAGAATGGTGATGAGTGTCACGGATCATCACATTCATCATATTGAAGTGCGAATAAATATCTTAGATAGAAACAAGCGTGTTTGAATGGAAAACAGAAGTAATTGTATTAATTCATCGAGACACAGCAGAGCTCCTCACCCCCAACAATGGAGTTTAGAGACTCATGCCATCAAGGAGTACAAAGTTCAGATCAAAAATGTCATGAGATACAAAATAATCCTCTAAAAGTTGTTTAAATAGTAAGCTAGTAATCTAGGTTTGCAGAGAATGAGTAAACTATGATAGATAGTGCAGAAATCCACTTCTGGGGCCCACTTGGTGTGTGCTAGGGCTGAGACTTAAGCTTTACACGTGCTTAGGCTGTTTCTGGAGTTAAACGCCAGGTTGTAACCTATTTTGGGCGTTTAACTTCAACTTGTAACCTGTTTCTGGCGTTTAACGCCAGACTGCAACATAGAACTGGCGTTGAACGCCAGTTTACGTCGTCTATCCTTGAGCAAAGTATAAACTATTATATATTGCTGGAAAGCCCTGAATGTCTACTTTCCAACACAATTAGGAGCGCGCCAATTGGACTTCTGTAGCTCCAGAAAATTCATTCCGAGTGCAGAGAGGTCAGAATCCAACAGCATCAGCAGTCCTTTTTCAGCTTGAATCAGATTTTTGCTCAGCTCCCTCAATTTCAGCCAAAAAATATCTGAAATTACAGAAAAACACAAAAACTCGTAGTAAAGTCTAGAAATATAAATTTTTCCTAGAAACTAATGAAAATATACTAAAAACTAACTAAAACATACTAAAAACTACATGAAATTAACCCCAAAAAGCGTATAAAATATCCGCTCATCACAATACCAAACTTAAACTGTTGCTTGTCCCCAAGCAACTAGACAAATAAAATTTTAGGCCCTCCTATCCACTGATGCTCAAAGCCTTGGATCCTTTTTATTACCCTTGCCTTTTGGTTTTAAGGGCTATTGGCTTTTTCTGCTTGCTTTCTCTTTTTCTTTTTCTTTTTCTTTTATTTTTGCCATTTTTTTCCTACAAGCTTTTGTATTCATTGCTTTTTCTTGCTTCAAGAATCATTTTTTTATGATTTTTCAGATTATCAAATAACATTTCTCCTTTTTCATCATTCTTTCAAGAGCCAACATATTTAACATTCATAAACATCAAATTCAGAAGACATATGCACTGTTCAAGCATTCATTCAGAAGATAAAAAGCATTGCCACCACATGTAAATAATTAGAATTTTTCTTATTAAAAACTCGAAAAATATTGCCTCCTTATTCTAAAGAAAATCTGATATTTTATTCATGTTTAATGATGATGAGAAAAATAAATTATAGCTTAATTGGAGATAAAATCAAAATATATATACTAATTACTACTACTCATATATAACTTCTAAGGTAAAACTCAAATAAGAACAATTATCACAGAGTTAAGGCTAAGATTAGAACTCAAAAACCTTAAATTTGGGAGGTGGATGCCTCTTTAGTCTGTGGAGTGCTTGACCCTTCAAGAGATAGTTTCTGACGCTTTAATTCCTTCAGTTCACGCCCTTGCTCTTCTTGTTCTCTAAGCAATTTGCAGAGCATGCTGTTTTGATTTTGCTGTTCTTCCTTCAGTTGATCCACAGCTTCTTGCAACTTGGTGACAGATGCTTCTAGGCGCTCCCAGTATTCAATTTGAGGGATTTCCGGGAAGAACACACCAAACTTAGAGGTTTGCTTGTCCTCAAGCAAAAGAAAGGAAAGGAGAGGGAAATAGGGAGAGCCAAGCGCAACTTGTGGAGGAGAGGGGGAGAGGCCGAACCAATATTTAAAGGGAAGGGGGTGGGTTTCGAAAATTATTTGAAAAAGATATGATAGAAAAAGTGATTTGGAAAAAATAAGTATGATAGGAAAAGATGTGATTTAAAATTGAAAAGATATAAAAGATATTTGAAGAAGATAAATCTGGATTTTGAAAAAGATAATGTGAAGATTTGAAAAAGATATTGATGAGTTGAAAAGATTTTAGAAGGAAAAGAGATAGATTTGTTTTGAAAAGGATTTGAAAAATTAGGATTTGTAACATGTTTGTGCAAGAAATCATGAATTGAAACATAAAAAATGGAAAAATTTTGAATTGAAAACGAAATTGCCTACTCCCCACAATCCTGGCGTTAAACGCCCAACTACTGCATGTTTTGGGCGTTTAACGCCCAGTTGGTGCTTGTTTTGGGCGTTTAACGCCCAGCTGTTGCTTCTAGCTGGCGTTAAACGCCAGAAACCCCCCAGGATGCTGTAAATCTGGCGTTAAACACCCAGAAGCTGCTTCTTTCTGGCGTTTAACGCCCAGATGGCTATCTTTATTGGTGTTAAACGCCCAGTAGATGCTCCTTTTGGGCGTTTAACGCCCAATTGTGCCTCTTACTAGCGTTTTCTTGCCAGTGAGCTCTTTTTTTCTGTTTTGTGCTCTGAATTCTTCTGTAACCCTGTGGACTTATGCAATTGATTCTTTACCTTGTTAATACTAAGCTCATATATTTTAAAAATAAATAAAATGAAGAATAAAATAAAATAAAATAACAGAAAAAGTTTTGCTAATGGCTGGGTTGCCTCCCAGCAAGCGCTTCTTTATTGTCTTTAGCTGGACCTTGCTGAGCTTTTAATCTAGCCTCAGCCTTGAGCACTCTTGCTCAACATTGCCTTCAAGATAGTGCTTGATTCTCTGTCCATTAACAATAAACTTCTTATCAGAATCAATATCTTGAAGCTCCACATAACCATATGGTGATACACTTGTAATCACATATGGTCCCCTCCACTGGGATTTCAGTTTCCCGGGGAATAGCCTGAGCCTGGAGTTAAATAACAGAACCTTTTGTCCTGGTTCAAAGACTCTAGATGATAGCTTTCTGTCATGCCACCTTTTTTATCTCTCTTTATAAAGCTTGGCATTTTCGAAAGCAGTGAATCTAAATTCCTCTAGCTCATTCAGCTGGAGCAATCTTTTTTCTCCAGCTAATTTGGCATCAAAGTTTAGGAATCTGGTTGCCCAGTAGGCCTTATGTTCCATTTCCACGGGCAGATGACATGCTTTACCATACACAAGCTGGTATGGAGAGGTCCCTATAGGAGTCTTGAATGCTGTTCTGTAAGCCCACAGAGCATCATCCAAGCTTCTTGCCCAATCCTTTCTACGGGTACTTACAGTCCGTTCCAGGATTCTTTTTAGTTCTCTGTTAGAAACTTCAGCTTGCCCATTTGTCTGTGGATGATATGGAGTCGCCACCTTGTGGCGAATCCCATACCGGACCATGGCAGAGTAAAATTGTTTGTTGCTGAAGTGAGTGCCCCCATCACTGATTAATACTCTAGGACACATCTCTTAAAGAGATATGGTTCATCCCACAAGTAGTACTTTGCATCAGTAATTAATTTTTTCTTTTGTTGCCTGCTGTACTCCTTGGGTATGAATCTTGCAGCTTTATAATTTGCAATGTCTGCAAACCATGGTGTTTCCTGAATGGTAAACAAATGCTCATCCGAAAAGGTCTCAGAGATCTCAATAGAGGGGGGAAACTCCCCTTCTGCTGGTTCTATCCGGGACAGATGATTAGCCACTTGGTTCTCTGTCCCTTTTCTGTCTCTTATTTCAATATCAAACTCTTGCAGAAGCAAAACCCATCTTATGAGCCTAGGTTTTGAATCCTGCTTTGTGAGTAGATATTTAAGAGCAGCATGGTCAGTGTATACAATCACTTTTGATCCTACTAAGTATGATCTAAACTTGTCAATGGCATAAACCACTGCAAGCAATTCTTTTTCTGTGGTTGTGTAATTTTTCTGGGCATCATTTAAAACACGGCTAGCATAATAAATGACATGCAGAAGCTTGTCATGCCTATGCCCTAGTACTGCACCAATGGCGTGGTCAGTGGCATCACACATTAGTTCAAATGGTAAAGTCCAGTCTGGTGCAGAAATAACTGGTGTTGTGACCAGCTTAGCTTTCAGAGTCTCAAACGCCTGTAGACACTCTATGTCAAACACGAATGGCGTGTCAACAGCTAGCAGATTGCTCAGGGGTTTTGCAATTTTTGAAAAATCCTTTATAAACCTCCTGTAGAATCCTGCATGCCCCAGAAAGCTTCTGATTGCCTTAACATTAGCAGGTGGTGGTAATTTTTCAATTACTTCCACTTTAGCTTGATCCATCTCTATTTCCTTGTTTGAAATTTTATGCCCAAGGACAATTCCTTCAGTCACCATAAAGTGACATTTTTCCCAGTTTAAAATTAGGTTGGTCTCTTGGCATCTTTTCAGAACAAGTGCTAAATGGTCAAGGCAGGAGCTGAATAAGTCTCCAAATACTGAAAAGTCATCCATGAAGACTTCCAGAAACTTCTCTACCATATCAGAGGAGATAGAGAGCATGCACCTCTGAAAGGTTACAGGTGCATTACACAGACCAAAAGGCATTCTTCTGTAAGCAAATACTCCAGAAGGACATGTGAATGTTGTTTTCTCTTGGTCTTGAGGATCTACTGCAATTTGGTTGTAACCTGAATAGCCATCCAAAAAGCAGTAATATTCATGACCTGCTAGTCTCTCTAGTATCTGGTCTATGAATGGTAAAGGAAAATGATCTTTTCTGATGGCTGTATTGAGCCTTCTGTAGTCAATACACATGCGCCACCCTGTAACTGTTCTTGTAAGAACCAGTTCATTTTTTTCATTATGAACCACTGTCATGCCTCCCTTCTTGGGAACAACTTGAACAGGGCTCACACAGGGGCTATCAGAAATGGGATAAATAATCCCAGCGTCCAGTAATTTGGTGACCTCTTTCTGCACCACTTCCTTCATGGCTGGATTTAGCCGCCTCTGTGGCTGAACCACTGGCTTAGCATCATCCTCCAATAGGATTTTGTGCATGCATCTAGCTGGGCTTATGCCCTTAAGGTCACTTATGGACCACCCAAGAGCTGTCTTGTGTATCCTTAGCACTTGAATTAGTGCTTCCTCTTCCAGTAGATTTAAAGCAGAGCTTATGATCACTGGAAAAGTGTCACCTTCTCCCAAAAATGCATATTTCAGGGATGGTGGTAATGGCTTGAGCTCAATTTAATGGAGCCATCAGCAAGTTGGAGACATATCCGGGTTGGTTTAACTTCTTCAGTTAAACCAAGCTTTCTGATAGTGGATGCAGGTATTAGGTTGATGCTTGCCCCAAGATCACATAAAGCTGTCTTGGTGCAATTACCCTCTAATATGCATGGTATCAGAAAGCTCCCGGGATCTTTAAGCTTTTCTGGAAAGCGTTTCAGAATGACTGCACTGCATTCTTCAGCGAGGAGAACTCTTTCAGTTTCTCTCCAATCCTTTTTATGACTCAAGATCTCTTTCATGAACTTGGCATAAGAAGGTATTTGCTCAAGTGCCTCTGCAAACGGAATCTTTATTTCAAGAGTCCTGAGATAATCTGCAAAGCGAGCAAATTGCTTATCCTGCTCCTCTTGGCGGAGTTTTTGAGGATAAGGTATCTTGGCTTTATATTCCTCAACCTTAGTTGCTGCAGGTTTATTTCCTACAGGGGTGGTTGGAGAAGCCTTTTTAGAGGGGTTGTTATCAGCACTTGTGTATGTCTGATTCCTCACTGGCATTTGAATGCCAAGGTTAGAAGCTGGATTGGTGTTGGACGCCAACTCCTTACTTGTTCCTGGCGTTTGAATGCCAGAACTGAGCTTCCATTGGGTGTTTGACGCCAACTCCTTGCTTGTTTCTGGCGTTTAAACGTCAGAGTTATTCTTCTCTGGGCTCTTACTGTCCTCAGAGGGATTTTGAATAGCATTTTGTTCATTTCTTGGCTTCCTGCTACCTTGAAGTAAGGTATTTAATGTTTTTCCACTTCTTAATTGAACTGCTTGGCACTCTTCTGTTATTTGTTTTGATAACTGTTGTTCTGTTTGCTTCAACTGTACCTCCATATTTATATTAGCCATTCTTGTGTCTTGTAGTATCTCCTTGAATTCGGCCAGCTGTTTTGTTAGAAAGTCTAATTACTGATTGAATTCAGTAATTTGTTCTGCAGGACTAAGTTCAGTAGTTACTGTTTTAGCCTCTTCTTTCATAGAAGATTCACTATTTAGGTACAGATGTTGATTTCTGGCAACACCATGATAATGAGCTGAGAATTCAACTCAAAGCTACTGACTCCAATGGAGGGTATACAGATACTACTCCCATATGAAGCAGTAGTGGGGTTAGCATATGACCCCAGAGTCCTTCTGGACTGCTCATTTCCACTTAGGTCCATGATGGAAAAAAGGGAATTGATGTGAATTGCAATTAAAATATATTTTTATTTTTATTTTATAAAAAGAGAACGAATAAAAAAAATGAAATAAAATAACTAGAACTTAAATATAGATTTCGAAAATTAAGAATAAAAAAATTAAAACTAAAATAATTACTTAATTAAGAAGATTTGAAAAACTTTGGATATGATTTTTGAAAAAGATTTTAAATTTTGAAATAGAAATCTGAATTTTAAAAGCAATTTTCGAAAATTCACTTTAAAATAGAGAGAGAATATATTTTTTGATTTTTGAATTTTATGATGAAAGAGAAAAACACACAAAAGACACACAACTTAAAATTTTTAGATCTAATGTTTCTTATTTTTGAAAATTTTGGAGGGAAACACCAAGGGACACCAAACTTAAAAATTTCAAGATCAAAACACAAGGAAGACTCAAAAACACTTTGAAGACTCACAAGAACAACAAGAACATGAAGATAGAACACCAAACTTAAAATTTTTAGAAACCAAAATAAAATTTTCGAAAACTAAAGAAAAATCAACAAGAAAACACCAAACTTAAAGTTTGGCACAAGATTTATTCAAAGAAAAATTATTTTTGAAAAAGTTTTTTTTAAAAAGAAGGTAGCCAATTACCAAGAACATAAGCACAACGCTCTAACCAATTGAGCTATAAATTTAACGTGTTCTAATAAGGTATTTAATAAATAAAGATTTTTTTTAAATTGATATTTTGAAAAAGCACAAGAAAAACAAAAAAAGACACAGAACAAGAAAAGCTAAAGATCAAACAAGGAAAATAAACAAGAACAACTTAAAGATTAAGAAAGAACAACGAACACAAATTCGAAAATTTAAAAGAAAATAAATAAAAAAAATACAATTGACACCAAACTTAAGATATGAAACTAAACTCAAATAGAAAAACTCAATTATTAGTTTATAAAATTTTCGAAAAAAATTAAAAAGAGAAAATAAGGATTAAAAAAAATTTCAACCAAAAACAATAATAGAAGACTCTAAAACAAAAAGAAAAAATTTTTCCTAATCTAAGCAACAAAATAAACCGTCAGTTGTCCAAACTCGAACAATCCCCGGCAACGGCACCAAAAACTTGGTGCACAAATTGTGAATCACACTTTTCACAACTCGTACCACTAACCAGCAAGTGCACTGGGTCGTCCAAGTAATACCTTACGTGAGTAAGGGTCGAATCCCACAGAGATTGTTAGCTTGAAGCAATCTATGGTTATCTTGTACCTCTTAGTCAGGATATCAATTATAATTTTCAAGTTGAATTACGAAGAATAAAAGAGCAAGAAATAAATACTTGTTATGCAGTAATGGAGAATATGTTGGAGTTTTGGAGATGCTTTGTCTTCTGAATCCCTGCTTTCCTACTGTCATCTTCTTCACGCACGCAAGTTTTTTCCTATGGCAAGCTGTATGTTGGTGGATCACCGTTGTCAATGGCTACCATCCGTCCTCTCAGTGAAAATGGTCCAGGTGCGCTGTCACCGCTCGGCTAATCATATGTCAGTTCTCACTCATGCTGGAATAGGATTCGTTGGTCCTTTTGCGTCTGTCACTATGCCCAACCTTTGTGAGTTTGAAGCTCGTCACAGTCATTCAATCCCTGAATCCTACTCGGAATACCACAGACAAGGTTTAGACTTTCCGGATTCTCAAGAATGCTGCCAATGGATTCTAGCTTATACCACGAAGATTCTGATTAAGGAATCCAAGAGATACTTATTCAATCTAATGTAGAACGGAAGTGGTTGTCAGGCACACGTTCATAGGTTGAGAATGGTGATGAGTGTCACGGATCATCACATTCATCATATTGAAGTGCGAATAAATATCTTAGATAGAAACAAGCGTGTTTGAATGGAAAACAGAAGTAATTGTATTAATTCATCGAGACACAGCAGAGCTCCTCACCCCCAATGGAGTTTAGAGACTCATGCCGTCAAGGAGTACAAAGTTCAGATCTAAAATGTCATGAGATACAAAATAATCCTCTAAAAGTTGTTTAAATAGTAAGCTAGTAATCTAGGTTTGCAGAGAATGAGTAAACTATGATAGATAGTGCAGAAATCCACTTCTGGGGCCCACTTGGTATGTGCTGGGGCTGAGACTTAAGCTTTACACGTGCTTAGGCTGTTTCTGGAGTTAAACGCTAGGTCGTAACCTGTTTTGGGCGTTTAACTCCAACTTGTAACCTGTTTCTGGCGTTTAACGCCAGACTGCAACATGGAACTGGCGTTGAACGCCAATTTATGTCGTCTATCCTTGAGCAAAGTATGAACTATTATATATTGCTGGAAAGCCCTGGATGTCTACTTTCCAAAAAAATTGGGATCCCGCCAATTGGACACTTGTAGCTCCAGAAAATCCATTCCGAGTGCAGAGAGGTCAGAATCCAACAGCATCAGCAGTCCTTTTTCAGCCTGAATCAGATTTTTGCTCAGCTCCCTCAATTTCAACCAGAAAATATCTGAAATTACAGAAAAATACACAAACTCATAGTAAAGTCTAGAAATATGAATTTTGCCTAGAAACTAATGAAAATATACTAAAAACTAACAAAAACATACTAAAAACTACATGAAATTAACCCCAAAAAGCGTATAAAATATCCGCTCATCAATTGTACTCCTGGACTTAATTACTTTTGGAGACTTCATTTAATTTATGCCCTTTTAGGTGAAATAAAATGGTAAAAAGAGGTGATATCAGATTTTGGTATTGGATTTAGGATACACTTGGATTGTTACTTGACAGTAACAGATTTTTTGGATTTAAGATAAATTTATTCTATTTTCACTATTAGAATAGGGCCTTATCATTCTAAGTTTACTTCATTAATATTATACAAGACTACAATAATTTTATTTTTTGAAGTTAACCTCTTATATTGCATTCCGATTGATATTAAATAATATCTACAGATTTTTACCTTCACCTACCGCGCTCATGTAATTTCGGACATTATTAAAGGATATTACTCTCAGCTGTGGCCTTCATGGGAAAAATACCATATGCTACTAGGAAATTTTGGTGGAAAAATTTTGAAGTAGGTTTTAGAGAAACATTTAATCTTTGTTAGTAGATTAAGAATTAGTTCTAAGTTTGAAAAATTTAATATATATCAACTTGTAACTATCTTACTTGTGTTGATTATCCAGAGAAAATATCAATTTGTTCCTCTAGATCTTCATTGGGCTCGAAAAAATTTTGAGAAGCGAGGTGCGATTTTACTAAAAAATTTGTTGGGAAAAGCGCGTGCAAGTCGTGTCAAACATCAATGGATAGGAGAGGTTGTGTGGGATGCTTTCTGTGCTTATTGGAATACTGATGTTGGATTTCTACAAAAGAGTGCACAAGGCAAGTTAAATTGAGCACCTGATTGCAGCGGATTTGGAGCGGCTCTTCATACTACTGGCTCAATTTCCGTTATCCAACACAAAGCTAATATAGTGTGTTATAGAAAAACTTAGATCTTTTATATTATAATTTTATATACTTCAATTGGTAGTTGATACTCATAGATTTTTTAATTTATATGTTTGGTAGAAAAAATCATTAAAGAAGACTCCAACACAGTTAGAATTGTTTACAAAGACTCACAAACACAAATATGAGACATGGGTGGATAAGAAATCAAAACATGTTGAGGTGAGTCTATCTTAATCAAAATGTATATCTTTTCCTCTGTATGTATTAAACAATATTGTATTAGGGCTAGTGTTCCAGCTCATAGGATTGTTCTATTTATATGGCTATGTGCTTGGGGTTACTGGAACTCTAAATTTGAGTGATCTATTTTTGAATAATTGAGTCCTTTTTCAGTACTGTCATTGGATTGCAAAAGATTATTTGTTCGCCTTCTCTAGCAATTCTTGTCTTGTGTCACAAATTTCAATTCTTGATATCAAAGGAGTTATTCCCATCTGTGATTGTGATCCCTTCTCGTATAGAGTTCAAAGTTATCAAGCATTTGAACAATTCAAGTCACTACAATTGATGTGCATATAGGTCGTTCCTAAATCAATTAAAGTCAAACTTACTTGTATTCTTTCATTTTTTTTCCATGACATGTAGACATCCACAAGACATTGCTGGCCTTTTGTGCTAGCATCAGTTAGATGATCTTCCATTATCATATGCTACCCCTTTTCCATATTTGCTAGGAATATATATATATAGAATCCAATTAGCTTGAGAAAAATGTTTAATCTTGCCTTTTTAGTCTGTGGATACGGTAAAAATTCTCAACCCTTATGAAATTCTTGATTTATCGTGTATGGGTATTGAGTTGTTATGTTTGAATGTGATATTGTGGATTAGGTAGTATATATATATATATATTGGAGCTTGATTGAGGTTTTGGGAAGCTTGGAAGTGGACTTTTGGTGCTGGAAAATCTATTTGGGAGGTGTTGAGCCTTGAAAGCTTGAGGAAAAAGTGAAATGGAAGTGTTTTATATATATATATATACCTACCATTTGAACAGTGACTCATTGCCTTAATTGTAATCATTATTTGATTTTTGGTTACTGCTCATATGGTACATAACACTTTAATTTTTACTCCCAATTAATAGTAATCATTACATATATTTTGGGGTTGTAAATGTCTAAATGATATAGATAGTAATGACATTACATACTGTGATATAAATCAGTTATAATTAGTTAGAAAGCTCACTGACATTATTCTTAGCAAATCATGATTTATTATGTACTATGATGTTGGGGTTACTTTGTAATAATCCCTGCATGCAGAGTAGAGTTTTATATTTTGTGAACTTGAACTGAACTTTGTCCAAATAGAAATTATGAAAATAACTTATAGATTGTTTCATGGCTAATTGTTCTCTTTGGGTTTGGCATGGCTAATTTTGTAAATGATATTGGCAAGATGAATTTAAGAATGCTATAGAACAGGCTACGCAAAAAGTGTCTGAAGAAGGAAGTAATGCACCAAATGAGATGGATGTGTGGTGTGAAATAGCCAGAGTTAAAAAGGAAAGAATTTATGGACATGGAATAGAATCCACTGCAATTGACAAAAGACCTAGTTATCATGGCTCCAGTTCTCAGTCATCTCATTGGTTGCAAAGGTCAGAACATGAAGAAATAATGAAGAAAATGCAAGAAGAGAACGATGACTTGAAAACTAAGTTGGAAAAGACAGAAAAAGAATTTGAAATCAATAACCGTATGCTTCAAGAAATGATGAAAAAGCTTAATTTTAAAATTTCGATTCCTCAACTAAGGTGGAGAAACAAATATAGGAGAGGATGAAGATGGTGAACGTACGTCTGAAGAGTGATTAGTAATTGTGATGCTAGTTAGTTAATAGACTTTAAATGATGTAATTAGTAATATGAGAGTGTTGTTTATTTATTATTGTTATTGTCTATGATACTAAATTGATGAGTTATTTTGATTATTGTTTAAGTGTGTTATATTATTGTGGTTATTGTTAAGTGTTGTTTACTTTTATGGGCTAAGGTGTAGGTTTTGTGTTGATGGTTTTTCAATATTTGATGGCCTAAATGTAAAAATTTAGTAAAAATGATAATTAAAAAATTAGGATCAACCATGAAAATTTGGTCACTAAAATGCTTGGTTGCTAATTAGCAATTGATTTAGTGACTGAAAGTTGGTTGCTAAAATATAGGTCCATACTTAGCGACTGAATTAGAGACTAAAATGTTGGTCACAAATTAGCGACCGAAATAATGGTCGCGAATTGGAGACCGAAACACTAGTCGCAAATTAGCGACCGATTTAGCGACTGAAAAGTGGGTCGCTATTTAGCGACCGATTTATTCAGAGACCGAATTTGCGATGGAAAATTTGGTCACAATTTAGCAACCGATACTCTTTGGTGAGGGTTTGGTGGCCTTGTTAACAAATCGGTCGCTAAAGTATAGCGACCGAAGTTGGTCGCTATTTTCTGATTAGCGACCATGGTTTTAGCGACCATCCAAATCGGTCACTATTCCAATAATTTCTTGTAGTGCATGAAAATTTTAAATATCTATTTTTTAGGATGAGAATAAAAATTTCAAATCTTGCTAATAAATATTTTTTTAGAATGAATTATTCCTCAAATTATATTTTAAAACTTCAAACATAAAAATAGTATTTTCATGGACAATTCCCAATAATAAATTGGAATTCATAGAAACAAACATCAATTAAGAAAACTTTAAATAAATTCTAAAACTCTT
>NC_029793.2:19397512-19415077 GCF_000816755.2 Arachis ipaensis
ATTAATAGGTTGGTTTATATATATATATATAAGAAAAGGTTTTAAGAACCAATAGATTCCAATAAATCCTAATTAGCATTTGGCCAGCATTTGATTTTCAATACTATGTTATATTATGACTTTGTTTGGACTTATATACAAAAATACTAATGCTAATTATTAGAGTATAATTAGGATCAATTAAAATTAGTTAGTATCATTTAAATTTATGTAGTATATTTATGTATTTATTGTAGGATTTTGTACTTTTATTACTTTGATTCTTCTAAGCACCTATATATACCTTTTTACATTGTACCTTTCGATTTACACTTAATAATACACTCTTCATATTACTCTCTTATTTCTAATACGGGATCAAAAACTTAGGTTTTTTTTTTCTCTATGAAAATTAGTCCATGGCCCTTTTGTTTTCTCTTCCGACAGTGTTCTTTGTCCTTGATTTTTATTTCTTTTCCGACGTTTTGGTTCGTCACCGCCTTTACCACCATCTTCGTCTCGTCATTATGAGTTCAACGACTCTAGAACCGTCGCCAAAAACTGTTAGACATGCCACCACAAGTCCCTTCACCACCAATGTTATTCTCCTTTCCAGACTCATCCTACGTAGTCAGATTGGCCCCCAGATCAACGGCCCAGACGCTATCCACGTGTCGCGCCCACACCAGCTCGCACTCAACCTGCCACTGTGTTCGTCCGACCCGTTAGACCCGCGTCTGGACCTGATCCGACCTATTGGTTGACCCGCGTGCTCTGAATCAGCGCTGACGTGGTTTCCTCCTCCGTTCACTACTAGAAAACCACTTATTACATACGGATATTTCCGACATATTTTATCCCACAGAAATACAGACAGATTTTGCGAGGGAATTTTTGTCGGAAATAGAGAAAAATGAATTAGTATGAATTACGAACGGAGAAGAAAATATGTCGATAATTTTATCGAAAAAATTAGTTTTTTCATGGAAAATAGTTACTGACAGAAAATCTGTCTATATTTAAATGAACAAAAATGTTGCATTTTTTAAATTATTACAAACAGAAAATCTGTCTGTAATTTAAAATATTCCATTGGAAATGTTAAAATAAAGGTTTGGGGATCATGTTCTCCTCTTCATTTCGTATCACACTTCCGCGCCTTCACACTCATCCCCTCTAAATGCTCCAACGGCGGCGCCTCTCAGCCTTGCACTGCTGTCACACCGAACCTCCATTGCACTGAACTTCCATCGCACCGAGGCTCTGTAGTACCCCTTCCCGGTTCTTCTCCATCACACCCCTTCCATCAGCCTTGCTCGCGTCGCTCCCTTTCGAACCCTAATTTGCATTTCTCTCTTCGATCTCGCCACTACTTGCTTTTCTCTGTGTGTTGCTGTGTTTCTCTCTTCGATCTCACCTCAGTTGTGCAGGTAACCCTAATCTCCTTCCTCTTTCATCGCTATTTTCTTTCATTCAATTCCATCGCTAACTCTAATTATATTATCCTATGTTCCATCACTAACCCTAAATCTATTTCCTAATCTATGATCAGAACTTGTAACGGTTGTAGTTCTTTATTTTGTGTTCTTATAAACTTGTTTGTGAAATCTAGGTTCCTGAATGCATTGACAAGTTAGCACAGGTAGACATTAAGCTATGGGTTTTAACTGGAGACAAAATGGAGACAGAAATCAACATTGGGTAATATTCATAGTTTTGAAGATTCGCAAACTTTTATGTTAGTTGTCGAGTGCCTAACACAATCCTCTGCTTATAAACTTGTTGTACTTAATGCTTTGTTATTTCAAATTGATATATGCTATAGTGGGTTGGGGGCAGGATCATGAAATCAAGCCATTGGTGGAGCAAGACATAGAAACTTTGTAGAAAATGCTTCCTGAGATTCCACTTTGGATAAAAAAATCTAGACTTTAATAGGGTAAGAAGCTATCTTTAACTACTTTCATTTTGGTTGAATTTTTTGGGGTTTAGGATTTTATTGAAGCAATGTTTCTTGTTTTCGTGTTTTTGTTGAAGATTGATTGGCTGAACAAGTTTCTTGAAAAGACTTACCTTGATAAGGTATTTTCATTTTGAATAAGTTTTGACCCTTTTTCATTTTTGCTTTTTACCTTGGTTGTTTGTTTGTCTTAGTGTGTTAATTGTTCTATTGTTTAGGCAATTTGCAAGACTACAAAGAATATTGCAAAGCCCATAATTACTGAGAAGATTCTGAAATACAAAATTGATTCTGTTTAGTTTGAAACTCTAACACTGGATGCCTGCCCCCAAATTTTCAAGTTTAGTAGATCAAGATTCAAGATAAAAGATATAATACTTGATACATTCATGGGTAAGAATCTCTTAGTTTTGTCCATAAGATACTAAGGATCACCAAGTTTTTGTTTTTGTGGGGGAATAAATGTGACAATTTATTAGTTATAATCTTCTTAATGTATCATATTATGTGTTATGCATATGCATTTCCCTATGAGATTCTCTTTTTTATTTCACTTATTATTTTGTGTGCAGTTTGTAAATTAGGTTTAGAAAGTATGGTTTCTTCATTTCTATTTTGTTCATGTGATTGATTATGTCTTGGTAACTTATTTATGATATGGTGTGAGTATTCTAATTCTCCTTTGATAAATGCATAATTGGATATTGATACTTGTTACGGACCGCCACGAGTCCAGCCCAACCGGTTGACAGGTCGGAGCCCCACCTATGACCCAAGCCAGATCCGTCCCTCACAACAGGGAAAACCTGACGGGTCGGTTCCCAACACCCGACCCAAAGCACGCCTGACTCGCCAACTGGGCGGCCCAAGTCACCACGTCTAATGACCGGTCTGGTCGGTACCCTCGGGGCAGCACCCGAAGCCCCGACCCAGAAAACCGGAACGACCTGCTCCCCCCACGTGGATCAGGACAGCTCATGGAAGCTCCCTGGCCAGTGAGCTAGGTCACCTATGGGCCCATCCAGCATAGTATATAAGGGAAGAGGTCAGCTCTTCCCCCAAGGTACGTAACATCTTACCTAATTTGGCTATCACCTCGTACGGACACTAACTTGATCGTCGGAGTTTTCTTGCAGGTGGCCCCCCCCCCCCCCGGTCCACACCACCTCCGTCGTCGCCAGCTTTTTGACCCGCATCTCCACACCCGCTCCAAGTTAGCCCAAGGCCTCATCCGCTCATCCTCTCATTGCCCCCCGACCCGTCGAGCACCCGAGATCACTCAGGTCCCGAACATTGGCGCCGTCTGTGGGGACCCTGGAGCAGACATGGAGCGACTCCCCACATCAGAGGAACTTCACAAAGGAGGAGGGGCCCGCCTGAGTAGGGCGAGCTCGACAGCTCGCGCCGGCGAACAACCACGATCCTTCATTCAGGCAAACCAACCAATCTACACCAAGACCCCTGAAAGACGTCCCTTCGGAGGGACGGGAGCCGATAGCGCCAAGATTATGCAGGAGCTTAGACACAGAGTACAAAACCTTGAAAGAGAGCTGGCTGCGAGGAGTCGATCCCACGGAGACATCAGCCGATCCCACGGAGACGTCAGCCGATCCCGCACCCGCTCCCCCTCCCGAAGATACGAGAGCCGAGAAAGGAGTTCAACAAAGCACAAAGATGAAGTGTATACGCAGGCGACCTCCCGGTCTACCCGAGGTAGGTCCAAAAGCCACGGGGAGTCCCAAAAGGGAAAAGCCAAGGAAACGGCCGGAACCCATTATCATGGGAGCCACTCCTTTCCACCCCTCGATCCTCAAGGTCCGGCTTTCGAGGAATTTCGATAAGCCGACGAACATGAGGTACGATGGGAGTAAGGACCCCCAGGAACACCTCACGGCATTTGAAGCATGAATGAATCTGGAAGGGGTAGGCGACGCGGTCAGGTGCCGAGCATTCCTTGTGATGCAGTTCACGACACGCATAGCCAAGGTAAAACACCCGATCAACTTGCTAGGAGTTACCCAAAAACCTGAAGAGCCGACTAGAAGGTTCCTGGACAGATCTAATGATGAATGTTTAGAAATTGATGGCCTCACCTACTCAGTTGCCAGTCTCTGCCTGACGAACGGCTTGCTAAACGAGGACTTTAGAAAATACCTCACTACCAAGCCCGTCTGGACCATGCAGAAAATTCAAAGCGTGGTTAAAGAATACATCAACGATGAGGAGGTAAGCCAGGTCATGGCAGCCAACAAACAGCAGCACTCGAACCCCCCAGCACGGCAGGCCCCTCAGGTCGACAGGTACAGGGAAGCTCCTAGGGGGCGGAACCCCGGCAAAACAATCAAAACAACTCCCACGAGTAGGCAAATTCACAAACTACACGCCACTCACGGCGCCCATAGTGGAGGTCTACCAGCAGATTGCGAACAAGGGAATCCTGTCCAGACCTAGACCATTGAAAGAGAGAACAGGAGGAAACAAAAGTCTTTACTGTGATTACCATAAGGGGTTCGGTCACAAACCCAGGACTGCTTTGATCTCAAAGACGCTTTAGAGCAAGCCATCAGGGAAGGAAAGCTGAACGAGTTCTCCCGACTCATCTGAGAACCAAGGAGGCGAGAACGAGAACGCTCTGAGGAGAACTGCAGCCGAACTGTCAAACCAAGACAAGAGCCCGCAGGGAACGCCGACAACCCCCAACTTTTGTGGTCAACATCGTGGTCGGATGAGATAGCCCTCCTAAGTCCAGATCGGCAGCAAAAAAGGATACCCGGATCCTGTCTATCTCGACGGGAGGCCTCGCCATTCCTAGTAAGGGATCTTCCATGATATCTTTCGATCCAGAAGACCAATGGTTTCATGATCTTCCTGAAAACCCCCCATGGTAATCACAGCAATGGTAGGAACATGCTTAGTCAAGTGAATCCTCGTCGACACTGGGGCCGACTCCAATATCCTGTTTAGGAATGTATTCGACACCATGGGACTCAAGGAATCCGACCTCAAGGGCCACCAGCACGGGGTCATGAGACTAGGCGACAATTATATAAAACCCAACAAGACAATCTCTCTCCCAATCTGCCTAGGAACCGGAGACACCAGGAGGTCGGTTATGGCGGACTTTGTAGTCCTCAGAGACTCCACAGCCTACAACATCATTCTAGGGAGAAAGACCATCAACGAGTTCTCAGCTGTGATATGTACTAAATTCCTAACGATGAAGTTCGTAACGAACAAAGGAACCGTTGGCTCCATTAGGGGGGACTTAGAAGCGGCGGTCGCCTGCGACAACGGTTGTCTCTCCCTAAGGAAGGAGTCTAAGAAGGCAGTCAGCGTGTTCTTGGCAGACCTGGACGTAAGGATGGAGGACAAGCTGAGGCCAGAACCAGAAGGGGACATGGAAAAATTCCAGATAGGAATGTCGGCATAGCGGTTTACCTTCGTAAACAGGAATCTGCCTCACGAACTCAAGGGCCCCCTCATGGAGGTCGTAATGGCGAACAGCGATCTCTCGCATGGACACCATCAGACATGCCAGGCTTGGATCCCGAAGTCATGTCTCACTAACTAGCCGTCAAACCGGACACCAAGCCAGTAGCCCAACAGCAAAGAAATATGTCCCAAGAAAGAGCCGACGAGGTGGCCAAGCAAACAACTGGGCTACTAGAAGTCGGATTCATCAAAGAGCTCGAGTACTCAACGTGGCTGTCCAACGTCGTCCTCGTAAAAAAAAAGCCAGCGAGAGGTAGAGAATGTGTGTCGACTACTCCGATTTGTACAAAGCATGCCCTAAATACTCCTTCCCCCTCCCCAACATTGACACCTTGGTGGATTCGGCAGCAGGATATCGCTTCCTCAGCTTCATGGACATGTACTCTGGCTATAACCAAATCCCTATGCACCGATCTGATGAAGACAAAACAGCGTTCATAACGCCAGGGGACACCTACTGCTACAAGGTAATGTCATTCGGACTAAAGAACACAGGAGCCACCAACCAAAGGCTAATGAGCAAGGTCTTCCACGACCTCATCGGTAAAACGGTAGAAGTTTACGTCGACGACATCCTGGTGAAGACAGCAGAACCGAACAGCCTTATAGACAACCTCCAAGCTGTCTTCAAGGCAATAAGGAAATTCAAGATGAGGCTCAACCCACTCAAATGCGCATTTTCCATGGAAGCAGGGAAATTCCTAGGCTTCATGATAAAACGCAAAGAGGGGTAGAGACCAACCCAGACAAGTGCGAAGCCGTCCTCAATATGACAAGCCCAGGATGCGTCAAAGACGTTCAACGACTCGCTGGGAAACTTACGGCTTTGTCCCGATTCCTCGGAGCCTCGGCAGAAAAGGCCATCTCATTCTTCAATCTAATGAAGAAAGGGATCGCCTTCGAGTGGACCCCGGCGTGCGAAGAGGCATTCAGCCATTTTAAAAAGATACTCTCGGAACCTCCCGTGCTCAGTAAACCTAGAGAAGGAGAACCTCTGTACCTATATCTGGTGGTAACCACACAAGCCATGGCAGCAGTCCTTATCCGAGAAGAAGACAAGACTCAGCACCCAATATACCTCATCAGCAAGGTACTCCAAGGAGCGGAGCTGAAGTACACCAAACTGGAAAAATTGGCTTAGCCCTACTAACCTCGTCCAGAAGGCTAAAGCAATACTTCCAAGGGCACGTAATCATCCTAAGAACTGACCAGGCCATACGACAAGTCCTCCAGAAACCTGACCTTGCAGGGAGAATGATGGCATGGGCAGTAGAGCTGTCTCAGTATGACTTGCAGTACGAACCCAAGCAGGCAATTAAAGCCCAAGCAATGGCTGACTTACTAGTAGAAGTCACGGGGGAAACAGCTGACATACCAAGCACACGGTGGAAGCTCTACATTGACGGAGCATCCAACCAAATGTTTGGAGGTGCCGAAATCATCCTCGAGAACTCGGTAGGAGTAGCTTACGAATAGTCGATCAAGTTCGATTTCCTAGTCTCCAACTACCAAGCAGAGTACGAAGCACTGATAAGAGGACTAATCCTAGCCAGAGAAGTTGGAGCATCAAGGGTAGAAGTTAGCAGCGACTCCCAGGTCGTCACCTCCCAGGTAAATGGCAGCTACCAGGCCAGGGACACACTACTACAAAAATACCTAGAGAAGGTAAAAGAGCTATGCAAAAGCTTTAAGGAAGTCGTGATCCAGCATGTCCCTAGAGAAAGAAATGCCCGAGCAGACCTCCTCTCCAAGCTTGCGAGCACCAAACCCGGAACGGGAAACAGGTCTCTAATACAAGGGCTGGCAACTGAACCAGCAATCATCTTGTGCACAACCCAAATGCCAAGCCCCCACTCATGGATGGACCTTATCCTCCGATACTTGGAACACGGTGAAGCCCCCGAGAACGAGAAAGAAGCACAAGCCACCAAGAGAGAAGCTCCCAAATATGTGATCATACAAGGGCAGTTATACAAGCGAGGGCTCCACCAACCCCTACTCAAGTGCCTACGCCCCGACCAAATGGACTACGTCCTAAGCGAAGTCCGTGAGGGGTGTTGTGGCCACCATATCGGGGGAAGGTCGTTAGCAAGAAAGATTGTCTGGGCAGGATACTATTGGCCTACAATAATGTCGGATGCTCAGGAGTTCGTCAAAAAATGCAAAAAATGCCAAGAAAACGCCAACTTCCATAAAGCCCCACCCGAAGAACTCAGTTTGATGATGTCTCCACAACCTTTCGCCCAATGGGGAGTCGACCTCTTAGGGCCATTCCTACCTGGGCCAGGACAAGTGAAATACTTAATAGTAGCCATAGACTACTATACCAAATGGGTGGAAGCTGAACCACTAGCCAGCATATCTTCAGTAAATTGTCAAAAGTTCATGTGGAGGCAAGTACTTACCAGATTCGGAATCCCATAATCCATCATATCGGATAATGGGACACAGTTCACCGACAAGAAGTTCAAAGAATTCCTCTCAGGACTAGGAATCAAGCAAAAGTTTTTCTCAGTCGAGCATCCCCAGAGCAACGGCCAGGTAGAAGCAGCCATCAAAGTTATCTTAAAAGGGCTAAAGAAACGACTTGAAGGGAAGAAGGGCTCATGGGCAGACGAGCTAGCCTCAGTCTTATGGTCTTACAGAACCTCCCCCCCAATCATCTACCGACGAAACCCCCTTCCGACTCACATACGGGGTCGACGCAATCATCCCATTCAAAATAGGGGAGCCGAGTCCAAGGTTACTCCTTGGAGGAGGAGACGAGGCAATCGAGAAGGACCTGGTTGACGAAACAAGACAGATGGCACATCTGATAGAGACGGCAATCAAGCAAAGGATAGCCTTAAGGTACAACAACAAAGTGCTAAAAAGAAGCCTCGAGGAAGGTGAGCTGGTCTTACGACGCAACGACATAAGAACGCCAACCCCAGGAGAAGGCAAGTTGGCCGCGAACTGGGAAGGACCTTACAGGGTAAGAGAAGTCCTCAGAAAGGGCACCTACAAGCTAGAGAGGTTGGATGGAAGCGAGGTACCGAGGACATGGAACATGGCAAACCTAAAAAGGTTCTACTCATAAGAAGAAGCGACCACATGACCTAACAACCCCGCTCCCTCAACACTTTAATTTCTTTTCCATTTCTTTTTTTACTTCCATCTTTTAATTATAGATTACATCATTCCTTTGTTTTAAGTTTTATATATGCATATGCAGTAACTTTGTCTTTCGCAAGATATACGCCAATACAACAAAACAGCAAAACGACGAGCGGTCGACCTAAAAAGGTTCTACTCATCAGCAGCAGTTTCACCACGAGAAGCATTCAAATCTTTCATCAAAGAGAGGTCCCGCTCTACCAACTTGTTAATCTCTTTGGCATCCTCCTTCACCTTCTCCTCCTGCTCAGACAACTTCTTCTTCAGAGACTCCTCCCGAGATCTCGAGTCCGTCAGATCCTTTTGGGAGCTCCGAAGTTTCCCCTCCAAAACATGAATATTTTCCAAGATAGGTTCCACCTTCTTGGCAATGGCGGCAGCTCGGAGAAGGCTGCGATAAATCCATCTTACTTGGCCTGAAAGGTCGGCATCTCGTAAAAACTCCTCGGTACCAGGGAGCAATTGGGACTCAATGAAACCCCCAGCATCGAAATTCTTTTCCATGACAGAAAGAGCCTTCCCTGAGTCCTGCTTTCTCTTCTTTGGGGACTAACGATCTGAAGATCGTCATCACCAGACCCCAGACCCTCCTCCTCAAAGGGGACCTCCTCCTCAACATTTGGGTTCCTCGAAGTGTTCTCAGGAGGGACCTCAGCTGTCTCTACCTGCCCCTGGTCAGCCCCAGCGACCTAACCACTAACCTCGCCAGCGACCTCCTGACCATGATCCACCGAAGAAGTCGTCGAAGAGTCCTCATCACTCCCTTGAATGAGGTTCATCAGATCAGCCATAGTAGTCTTCCCACCAGCCATGGAAACTACACAACAAAAACAAAATGTGAGCAAGCGGAAAAGTGAAACACTAAGTAAAATACAAGAAAACAAAGAAACTTACCAACATACGACCGACCGATCTCCCGATCCCCCATAACCATATGAGGATTAAGATTTTTCTCACCAAAAATGGCCAACAAGATGTCGGCAATATTACACTCTTCCGAGCTCAACCAATCATAGGATATTTTGATTAAGTAATCAGACCCCGCACCAAAGCTCCAATAGGTCGGGATCCGTCTCTCTCCTTCGACAATTAGCCAAAAAGGTGCAGGAACGTAGACCTGATAGAACGCCTCCTCGGGACCCCCTCCACACAAGAGTCTAGCCTGGCGAAGTTCATGGAGGCTCTCTCGGGTAACCCCGGATGGGGTATCCTTCACGTCGGAAGTAACCCAGGCATAGTGGTCAACGAAGTCGGCTAGCGGCCGCTGAGCCATGTTTGGAATCATAGGACGCTTGGCCATACCTACAGCAGGGGCACCACTCAGTCAGCACGGGAGGTCGGGAACCCAAAAAACCAGAAAAGCAAGCTACAAACTCCCTGAACCACCCTCTATGCACCCTTATACTAACACTGAGCCTAGGCAAAAGCTAAGAAAATACCTAGTGGCGCCCCCTCTAAAAGAAAACACAACCAAAACAAGCAAAAACCCAGGCATGCATAAGGAGAAACGCACAAAGGGAAAGCAAGCAAGGAAAACCATAAACACAACATACCAGGGAAAGTCGAAGAAATAGTCCGAAGGTTGAAACAGCAACAAAAACTGGGAGAAGATTGAAGCAGCAGCGAAAGCAGAAAAGAGAACGGAAGCAACAGCATTATGAGAAAATAGAAGAAGAAAAGAAGAATGGAGTAATAAGGAAGTTATAAAAATAAAAAGAGGGCAAAAAGCGTAACCGTCGAGGAGGAGCGCCAAAAGGCAGGGGCACAATCATCATTTCACGCGAATTTCAAATCATGAAATGATGGGCATTTAATACCCAGTGCGGAAGCCAAGGAGACAGCACCAGCGAAGAAGCGAACCAGACACGCATGAGGAATACGAACGCCATCAACGAGCTTCCGAGAAGAGGAACACATCTCACGGACCACCACGAGTCCAGCCTGACCGATCGACGGGTCGGAGCCCCCACCTCCGACCCAAGCCCGAACCGTCCCTCACAACAGGGAAAACCCGACGGGTCGGTTCCCAACACCCGACTCAAAGCGCGCCCGACTCGCCAACTGGGCGGCCCAAGTCACCACGCCCAACGACCGGTCGGGTCGGTACCCTCGGGGCAGCACCCAAAGCCCCGACCCGGAAAACCAGAACGACCTGCTCCCCCCACGTGGATCAGGACAGCTCATGGAAGCTCCCTGGCCAGTGGGCTAGGTCACCTATGGGCCCATCCAGCATAGTATATAAGGGAAGAGGCCAGCTCTTCCCCCAAAGGACGTAACATCTTACCTAATTTGGCTATCACCTCATACGGACACTGACTTGATCGTCGGAGTGTCCTTGCAGGTGGCCACACCCTCCCCCCATCCACACCACCTCCGTCGTCGTTAGCTTTTCGACCCGCATCTCCACACCGGCTCCAAGTTAGCCCAAGGCCTCATCCGCTCATCCTCTCATTGTCCCCCGACCCGTCGAGCACCCGAAATCACTCAGGCCCCAAACAATACTTTTATAGGAATAAAAGTTTATGTGACTGATGAGAAGGAGTTTATTGGAGTTGATTGGACACTCGAGAGGAAAATTTATCATTTCCAGAAATGAGTTCACCAATTCAATTATTTTTCTTTTGCTTTTTCTCCCTTATTCATTAATTAAATTATTTTCCTTTAGATTTTTTCCACCTGCATCCAACAGATTTTCATAAACTTTCATGATATTCTATTTGAGAATTTTAGTTTTTATTTTATATCAACTTTTAAATGAAAATTTAGCATTAGGCATTCATATTCTTTTGTTCTTTGACTTTATTTAATAATGTTTTGAATACTAATTGAAATAAAAAAAATATTGGATAACTTTATTTAATAATGGTACAGGTATGTTGTTCTCAACAACTCACTATCATTTTCGCTGAAGCAAGCTGTGCTTGTGTAACTTTTAAGTTGTACGTGTATGGTGCTAAGTGTATATGTTATGGTCTTCAATAGAACTAAGCATTTATGATTGAGTAGAGATGGGTTCTGAACATCATTTTCCACTTTTTTTGCATATATTTGGAGCCAAATTGTCTGAAGGTGTTTTCGTTGGCTCATTTCTCTCCATGTCATCAACAGCAGTCGTATGTTTTTCATGTTTCTCCAAACCAAAAAATATTGTATATCCAGGTATTTTTTTTGGTTGACCGTTAAATGATAACTTGTTAGATTTTCATAAAGTAATGTCTAAGGTTTGACTTGTCCATTTCTTAGTCCTTGTTCAACACTTGTATATTCAGGATTGCACTGTGGGTTTACTATGTTGCTTTCTCTTACGCTCTGCATGGATAAGAAAACCATATGCTAAGTTTTCCTTTATTTGTGTGCCATTCCATATTGCTTTTCTAAAACAATTCAAAGCCTAATGGCCTTGTCTAACATCTGTTTATACACAGTTTGTTAGAGTAAACAATTAGTTGTGATTCTATGCATTTTGTTAACTTTCTTTAATATCTTTCCAGTGCAGTGATAATCTCGGCCTTGGTCTTGAGGTGGGTTTATTTATGGTTGCTGTTATGGTTTCTACAACAAATTTTGCTCAACATACTTTAGATCAAGTATCATTCTCGTGTTTATTTACTTTTTGTTTTTGAATTGTGAAGTTCATTGCAGTTTTCTGATTATGCTTTCACATTATATATAGGTGGAACCAATTCAAAACCTATTTACAACTATTTTTCTCTGGAGTATTGGAATGCTTATGCATGTGCAATTTCTATGGAACCATGTTGATATCTTGCTGGCCATTATATTCACTTCCATTAAACATAGTGGAAGAAGATTTGATGTACATAGGAATATGAATTTTGTATTCTTTGAGGAAGGTGTATGTAGGTAATCACATGCCAGTCTTGTTTGTCGCTTACACTGGTTTGCTTACATCATACCTTAGTTAGCCTAATATTTGCTGCCATGAATTGCTGTAGCTAAAATGATTCAACAAAGTGTTTAGAAAAGAATTCACCCTATAACTTTTTTCTGTTTGAAGGTTGTTCTGTAACATGTAAGAACCCGAATGAAGATCTTGGTTAATAGTTACTGACCATTACTTCAAATTATTGGTGCTGTAGCTCAGCTAGGGTTTTCGTAATTAGGGTCTTGTAAAACAATCCAACTATGCATACACTCTTTATTATAGACATTCTTTTGATACTAATATTTTATTTTAGTTTGATAATACGATAAACTTGTTTATTTTTTAAAATATTATAAATGTTCAAATACAAGTTAGATAAAAATTTGTATTCATTAAATTTATATTTATTTTGTATGAAAACAGATTTTTTTGCAATGAAAAAATCTAAAAAAATCCTATTTTACCTTATTGATGAATTTACAGACAAATTTTCTGTCTGTATTTAGAGTTTGAAAATGCTTTCCCAAGACTCTAATTACCGACAAAAAATCTGCCAGAAAATCTGACGCTAGTTATCGATAGAAAATCTATCAGAAAATCAGACGGTTTAAGCAAAATGGAAGTGATGATTAATACGGAAAAATCTGTCAGAAAATCTGACCATTTTTTAGCGAATGGGAGACCATTACCGAGGGAAATTCTGTCGGTATCGGAAAAAAATCTGTCGGTAAATTATCGACGGAAAAAATTTGTCAGTAAGTAATTTCCGATGAAGCTTCTATAGAGGGACAAAACCGTCGGTAATTTCGTTGATAACCAAAAATCCGTCTGTAATGAAGACCAAATCTGTCTGTAAATCCATCTGTAATAAGCAATTTTCTAGTTGTGGTTTAGACGCTGACACGTGTCCTTTATTGGCTGACGTGACTTCTGACGTGGCAAACAATTGGACTCTCCCTAAGGTTTTTTAGTGAGCTCTTTCCAATTTTGCCCTTTATTTTCTCATTTTTTTTGCCCTGAATTTGCATTTTTTTCTCCTCTCTTCGATCTCTGTATCTACTATTATTGAAATATCAGATATTTTTGCTGCCACAGACAGAAAGGGTAAATTCTGTCAAAACTGTAACCGTTCTGGACACCTCTTCTCAGATTGTCCTTCTATTGAATGTCGCAAAGGCTAACAAAAAAGTCACATTAGCTACAATTATCCACAACTATTCTACCATTATTGCAAGCTCTCAGGACATTTGATTACTAACTGTCCTACTTGTCTACCACGTCCTGATCAACTCAAAGTATCATTCTCGTCCTAACTTCTCCAAGAATGTGTCTACTTCTACTGATGCTGCTGCTACTGAATCTACTAACTCTGCTCCTCTCAACATGTCTCCTATCTCTTTATCTGATATTGTATTTCTTCTTAAGCATCTTTTCTCCCTTTCTGGTAATACTCCTACTGCTTGTTCTACTCCTTCAGGTAATTCTACATGGTATTTTGATTCCGGTTGCTTTCATCACATGTCTCCTTTGCATCATCTTTTCTCGTCTTTGTCTACAACTACAAATGCCCTTTTTATCAATACTGCTGATGGTTCCCTCTTGCATGCGACACACAAGGGTTCTATTTTTCAGTCAACTCTTAATCTCCCTGATACTCATTATATTCCAAAATTGAACTTTAATCTTATTTCTATTGGTCAACTTGTTGATCTCAGTTTTGATGTCAATTTTTTCATTTCTAGTTGTCGTGTACAGAATCATCGCACGGGACAAATCATCGGGACTGGACGTAAGATCGGAAGGTTGTTTGAACTTGAGAATCTTCATATTCATCCTGTGTCAAAACTCTGTGTTGCTTCTTCTCCGTCTACCCTTTACTTGTATCATTATCTTGCCCATAGCTCCTTAGGAAAATTACATCCTCTTGTGTTTCATAGAGTTTTGGGTCAGGTTAATAATGAGTCTTTTGATTCATTTCTTGTCAAATTGTCAAACAACCTGCTTTATATTTTCACAATAATTCATCTCTTGCATGCTCTCCTTTTGATCTTATCCATTCTGATATTTGGAATCCTACTCCCACCGCTTCTATGGGAGGGGCTCGATACTTTGTCATTTTCATTTATGATTATTCATGCTTTACTTGGGTTTATTTGATATCTAATCGCCATGAGCTACCTCAGATTTATATTAACTTTGCCACTATGATTAAAACTCAGTTTTCCAAGGTCATTAAAGGTTTTTGACACGATAATGCTATGGAATACCGTGACTCCAAACTTTTAACCTTTCTTGTAGAACATGGTACTTTGTCTGAGTTTTCTTGCCCTGGTACATCTCAACAAAATGGACGAGCTAAACGCAAGCACTATCACATTCTTGACTCTATTCATGCAATGTTTATTTCTTCTTCGTGTCCTGAGCGTACTTGGGGTGAAGCTGTTCTTACTGCTGTTCATGTTATCAATAGACTTTCTTCTTTTGTCCTTGGTAACATTACTCCCTTTGAGCGTCTTTATCATACCTCTCCAGATTACAGTTCTCTTCGAGTTTTTGGTTTGTGTCTATTTTGTTCTTCTTTAGCCTCATGAACATAGTAAACTTGAACCTCGGGCTCACATGTGTTGTTTCCTAGATTATGGCACTAAACACAAGGATTATCATTGTTGGGATCCTCTTTCTAGACATATTCGTATATCTCGCCTTGTTGTATTCTGAGAGCATCACTTATTTTCTAGGTTCTCCTCATTTGAGTCCATTCCTCCTCTTTAGTCACCATTTTTTACCAACCCTAATGTTGATCTTTCTCCTATTGATGATTCTACAGGTTTTATCTCAAGTCAACCTTTACAGTCTCCTACTCTTCTACCTTCTCCATCTCCTGATGATTCCAGACCAGACGATGATCCTGCTCCTGCTGTCATGCCTTCTCCTTCTACTCGTTCTTCTAGGATAAGAAATCCACCTCCTCATCTTTATTATCATTATTTTTCTACTATTCTTCATCACACTATGAACGTATGTCATTCAAAGAAGTATCCACAAATTCAAGTTGGTAGCAAGAAATGCAGGAAAAAATTCAGGCACTTGAAAAAGCACACACTTGGGACTTAGTTGATCCTCCTTCTAATCAGGAAATTGTGGGTAGTAAATGGGTCTACAAGATCAAGACTTGCTCTGATGGTTCTATTGACCGTTATAAGGCACGATTGGTTGCTCAAGATTGTACACAAGAGTATGGTATTAATTATGAAGAGACTTTTGCTCCTGTTGCTCGTCTCACATCTGTTCGAACTCTCCTTGCCATTGCTGCGGTAAAAAAAATGGTCTCTAAGTCAGATGGATATGAAGAATGCTTTTCTTAATGAGGATTTGAAAAAGAAGGTCTATATGAAACCACCTCCGGGTTATCCTTGTCCTTCTAGCAAAGTCTGTCTCCTTCGTAAGGCACTTTATAGTCTTAAGCAAGCTCCTCGTGAATGGTTGACAAGTTCAGCACCGCTATATGTAATCTCGGTTTCACTTGCAGCCCTCGTGAGAATGCTCTCTTTATTCGTAAAAGTGAACATGGAGTTGATCTTCTGCTTTTGTATGTTAATGATGACATGATCATTACTGGAGATGATGTTGATGGTATCTCTGATCTCAAAGCATCCCTTCACCATACTTTTGAGATGAAAGATCTTGGTTCTTTTAGTTATTTTCTTGGTTTAGAGGTCTTATCCATAGATGAGGGTATCTATCTCTCTCAAGCTAAGTATGCTTCAGATCTTGTTGCTCGCGCCGGGATTATAGATAGTCACATTGAGTCTACTTCCCTTGAGCCTAATGTTCGATTTATCCCTATAGATAGCACTGTTTTGGATAATCCTACTCTTTATCGACAGTTAGTTGGAGGTCTTGTCTGCTTGACTGTCACACGACCAGACATAGCCTATCCAGTTCATGTTCTTATGCAGTTCTTGTCATCTCCTCGTAGTATTCACTATGCGGCCGTTCTTCACATTATTCGCTACATCAAAGGCACTCTGTTTCATGGACTTCATTTTTCTGCCCATTCATCTTTATCCCTTCAGGCGTACTCAAATGTTGATTGAGCTGGTGATCCCATTGATCTTCGTTCTACTACTGGTTATTGTTTATTGCTTGGTGACTCTCTTATTTCCTAGTGAGCCAAGAAGCAAATGTTCACTGCTCGCTCCAGCACAGAAGCTGAATACTGTGCTCTCGCTGACACCACTGCTGAGGTTATCTCGATTCGTTGGCTTCTCGAAGACTTGGGTACTCCTCAATCATTCCCGACTGATGTTTTTTGTGACAACCGCGGTGCTAGCTAGACAGATTGTCCATAATGATGTTTTTCATGAACGCACCAAACACATTGAGATTGATTGTCATTTTGTTCAACAACGTCTCTTTATTGATGTTGTTCGTCTCATAGCTATTGAAACTCTGGATCAGACTGCAGATATCTTCACGAAGGCTCATCATCTTACTCATTTTCGAACTCTAGTATCCAAACTCAAGATGGTATCTTTAGCTCCCACTTGAATTTGCGGAGAGATATTAGAGTATAATTAGGATCAATTAAGATCAGTTAGTATCATTTATATGTATATAGCATAAATGTGTATTTATTGTAGGATTTTATGCTTTTATTGCTTTAATTCTTCTAAGGACCTATGTATACTCTTGTATATTATACCTTTCGATTCACACTTAATAATATATTTTTTAAATTACTCTTTTATTTTTAACACTAGTTAACTGATTATTCAAAAAAATAAAAAATGTTGTACCACTAATTATAAACCTTTTGTGGGACGCTTTTTCCAGGTTGCTTCTTTCTCCAACAACCACAACCTTGTCTTATTATCACTCCACCTTACTGTTATATAATTTTTTTACAAGTGTAATTTTAATACAGAAAGTAATTAGTATTATAAGTATTTTATATATTCATTCAATGTAAAAAAAATCATCTGGCCTTTTTTTCTTTTAAATAGCCCTTTAAATAGTATATGAAAAGACAGTTACACCAATAATATATATATATATATATATATATATATATATATATATATATATTTCT
>NC_029793.2:19415236-19415763 GCF_000816755.2 Arachis ipaensis
TAATATAATACTACAAATCTCTTTTTTAATAAAAATTGTTATACAAAAAACTACTTTCGACTTTGAAGTTTGAAAACTATATAAGTACATAAAATTAAAAAAAAAATGTATATATAAATTCTTAATAATAAACTCAAAACAGATTGTTTGCTACTTTGCTCCAGTGCCTCCTTTGCCAATACTCAACCTTACTCCAAACCCTGAATAATTGCTCTCTCTCCGTGCCCTTCGAACCATCCAATAATATAATTCCGACACCACTGCTCTTCGTGTTGGAGGACCCATCTATAATACAACATCACGTCGTCATTTATTGTTTGGACACAAGAACCTATATAATTTTTTTAAAAATAATTTATTAAAATAAGATTTTTAAAAAATAGTTTTCTAAAAATTATAATGTCTATATTTAATAAATTAGATTAAAAATAATTTTTAGTAAGTATAAACAACAACGATTATATTTAATAAAATAATTTTAAAAATTTAAAAAGACAATAATAAATAAAAATATAAAAATAAATTTG
>NC_029793.2:19415768-19423952 GCF_000816755.2 Arachis ipaensis
TTAATGACAGGGACGGACCCAGTAGCAAAGAAGAGGGGGCACTTGCCCCCACAGTGTTTTAATTTTTTTTTTTAAAATATAGTTATATATAATATGTCCCACTTCAAATTTTAAATGACTCCATTATAAATAAATTAAACTCAATTAGCTAAAGTTTTAAATTTACTTTTTTTATTTCTCTATCATTTTGATTATTATTTAACCTAATCAAATTTAATTCTTGTGTCGTCACTCCTTTATTCCCTTAAGCCCTCTTTTTATTTTTATATTTTCAACTTTTTTTTCTATTCCTTATCTAGTAGTCATCTTCTCTTCATCAAAAAATAAATAAAAGCAAGAACTTTTCATTTAAAATTTGATCATTTTATGTAAAGTGATATTTTAAAAAAAAATATATCGTGAATGACTATATTATTTTTTAAAATAAAAAAAATCTAGAGATTAAATTTTGTTCTAAATTTTTTTGTATATTTTTTAAATATTTATTCAAATATTACCACAAAAATTCAGATAATATAGATAGGTCGTTTGTTAAATATGAAATTTTTTTGTCATTTATAAAATATAAGATTTATTGATTATTTTTATCGTATTTTCAAATTATTCAGGGTTGTTTTGTTAATAACATCTTTTAGAGACCTTTTAATAAGCGTTTGAATCTTTCGGATACTGAATTAGTAGTTAACTCTTTTTTTAAAATAAAAATATAATATTTCCTAACCTTTTTTGCATACAAAATCGTCCCTAAAGTTTAACTTAATTTTAAAATCGTTATTTTTATTTAAATCTTAAATTTTATTTCCAAATTACCCCTAACCAAAAAAATTATAAAATAAAAAAAAAAGAAAAAAAAGAGAAGAGAGTTCTGGAGTTAAGAGAGAAGCAGAACCACGAGGAAAGCGAGAAGAAAAGGGGAAAGGAAAGAAGAAGAAGGGGGAAGCACTGTTTCTACTATACTTATCCTCGCTAGCTCGTTGATCGTCGCTGCTCCTTGCCACTCACCGCTACTCTTCGTATGTCATCGCTGCTCTGCTCCTCGCCGCTGGTTCGCGTCTGCGCCGCTGCTCCTTGTCACTGGTCCTCCAGAGGGTTTCGATTCTGTTTCTAATTTGTTGATTTTTTTAATTACATTATTGTTGAATTTTATGCTTTTTTTTTTGTTAATTACATTGTTGATTTGTTGATTTTGTTAATCACATTGTTTCTGATTCTGATTCTATTGATGTTGTTGACTCTGATTCCATTCTGATTTTATTGTTCTCCTGCTTCTGATTTTGATTCTGTTTTGATTGTTGCTGTGCTTCTTATTATGATTCTATTTCTTTGATTTTATTGTTATTGTTCTTCTAATTTCATTGTTCTTTGATTTTATTATTCTTTGATTTCTTGTGTTCTTCTGATTTCTTCTGATTGCGCTACTGATGATGAAGAAGAAAAGATGCTGCTATGATGGAGAAGAAGAATTGCGTATTTTGGTCCGAAGGACGATTTTAAAACCAAGTTAATCCTTAAGAACGATTTTGTATGCAAAAAAAGGTTGGGACAAAAAAAAATTTCGGCCTATACCTTAGGGACCAAAATCGTACTTAACCCTAATTTTTACTATTTTAGTCTTTTATATCCAAAATTTATTGTATTGGTTCTCGAGATTCAGCTCTAGGCACCATATTAATCCTTGGACCCTTTTTGACGTATGTTTGACACATGGCTAAACAAAATTGTTTTATTTTGATGCTTAAACAAGACAAAAATGAGGTCATTTTGAAAAAAGAAAAGAGATAAAACGATTTGCACATCATATGAATTTTTCTTGGTTTTTCGTTTTTGCCTTTTTTTTAAGCATCGAAACGAAATTGCTTAATCTTGTGTCCACAGTAGCAGAGCATCCTCAGTATTTTGTTTGCCGACTTAGCACTAGAAAAAATTCAAAAGACTAATATAGTGCATGACGTTGGATCTCGAGAACCAATTTCACTACAAAAAAAAATGCTAAGTGCTGTCAAAGTTACCGTCGGATTTACCAAAAAAAATTCGTCGGTAACCTGTTTAGCGGCGAAATAAATCCGACCGTGTAAATTAAATTAGAAATCGAAAGAACAATACTGATGAACATTATAAATTGAGCTATACTAATACTACTACATTACATAAAGAATAAAAAATACCAAACTATTTATGATATTAACAATTAATTAATTTATCGTCTACAATATCAACCATACATTGTCATAAATTAAGCCAATACAATAGACAAATCAAACACCAATTCATAATCAATAAAAATTTTATTGTCAACTATTATTAATATTAATCATCTGAGATCATTTTAAAATTTGAAATGCAAATAAGTTTTCTTATTTACCCAAGGTTCAGTCTTGATTCTTCAATTAAGTTTGATGGAACTTGATCTGTCAAGTTGTTATTTTTTAGAAATCTGCAACAGTCAAAGAGAGTCTAATAAAGAACTTAAAACAAAAAACTGCACCGTCACCATTAACATTCAGTCATAAGTTCACAAACCCTACATGAACCAAAAACCAAGCAAACACCAAAAGCACCCAAACCATAAAAGCTTTGCAGATCTATTCACCAAATCTAAAATCCACAACATCAGCCAAATACAATCATATACAAAATCAATCAACCAGCCACATCAAACAGTAATTGACATTCAGCCATCATTAATCCAGAAACATAATTTAAATCAGAAACATAACTTAAATCAATAATTAACTCAGAAAATAAACAAGTTAAGATCAACTCTGACAATTAACGACAATCAACTAATTAACTCAGATAATAATAAATTTAAAAAATTAATAACAATAAAAAATGAGTCAATAATTACCTCATAAAATAAAAAAGTGAATATTAACTCAAAAATTAACAACAATCAACTACAAGAATAGAAATTAGAACAATACAGTTGGGGATCTTACACTTGTAGAAAAGTAAACAGAAATCAAAACAATAAACAGAAATCAGAATAATAAACACAGAATTATCAAAACAAAATTCAAAATCAAAATCATAAACAAAATTTTAAACATAGAATAATCAAAATAGAATTTTAAAAAATCATAAATCAAAACAGAATTAAAAAAAAAACTAAATCTAAATTAATACATGAACTAAATCTGAAAAATAGTTAAATTTCTAATACAGACATCCTAATTGCAAATTTTCTAATAGGAACAAGGAGAAGGACAACATACCTAGAGGGAGGAATGAGGTAGCTCCGGCGACACAAGAAGCAGCGGTGACAACAATGGCAGCAGTGGCGGAGCGACGAAAACGACAGCATAGAGTGACCAACACGACGTAAGGAGTCCACGTAATCTTTGAACGCTGTTGGTAGTGGTCGACGATGATGGAGGGGCTGTTGGAGGTGGTTTGTGGGGGAGAGCGAGTGAGGGAGAGAGAGAGAAAGGAGAAGGTTAGAGAGAGAAGGAGTAGTTCAGAAACGAGAGGGAGAATGCTCATGATTCGAATTTAGGACAAGATTACCGTTGAATTTACCGGCAGAAAAATCCGACAGTAATGCTTTGGGAATGACCAAAATGCAGCGTCCCACTAATTCGAATCCGCCGGTAAATTCGACGGCAATGATCGCGCTAATTTTTCTTTTTTTCCTCCAATTATTACCGCAAATTTATCATCAAAAAGTCAAATCTGACAGTAATTTTTTTACCCGACGAATTTATTGCCAAATTCGCTGGTAAATTCGTTGGTAAACCGCCGCTAATATTCAACACTAAATTCAATAGTAAATTTGACAGTATTCATTATTTTTCTTATAATATTTGGGAATTTAGTCCTAATAATTGAGTTTAAATTAACTAAACAATTCTTTGTTAGTGGCAGAATATAATGACCTAAAATAAGACTAATTCAAAAAGAACAAAACTGAAAGTTAAAAATAAAAAGTAAAATTTACTGTATTAATTTTTTCTTGTTAATTTATAATCAATGATTATATTATATAAAACAATAATATTTTAGAATATTTTCAAAAGGTACATTTTAACTCTATTTATGAATAAATAATTATTTGTAACCATCAAAAAATTTGATCGTCCACAAAATTGACTACAAAAAAACTAACATAATGTTATATGAATCAAAGATAAATTATATTTGACAAAAATATCCAAATATTAAATCTTTACTTATTCGATTAAAAAGCACATTAAATTCTTAAAATACTATTACTATCATCATCTTCAACCTCTTAAAGATTCAACCCGATTGCATTAAAAAATAAGCATTTTCTTGGGGATAAAAATAATCACGTCAAAATCAGAGCAATAATGTCAAAGAATCATAGCAGAGTAAGAGAAATAAAAAAATTTTAAACCGTCATCGACGAACAGTTAAGCACAAAATATGATTATCTAATTCATCTCTGAAAGAAAAGAAAGAAGAAAGGGAATGAGAATAAAATAGGCTTGGATCACAGTAACAACTAAATAGCAACTCAAGTTTTGGAAAAGATAACAATAACAATGAAAATAGAAACTTATGCCCCGATAGATCTGATGAGAAAATAAGAAGCAAAAGGACATAAAATAGCCAAAAGAACACTTGAATGAATATTTCTCCGGTGTGCGTAACAATAGCAGACGCAACAGCAGGAAAGGAAAACGGCAGCGAATCTAGGCATCAATTAAGAAAGAGAAGAGGGAGGAGATGAAGGGAGACAAATATGGATGTATAACAGCTTCATTATGCTTCTACTTGTTAGACGGCGACAACAGTTGTGATCTCTTTTGTCGTTGCCTTTGCCACTTCCCTTTTTTCTGCTTCTTTTTCCCTTTCCTTCAGTTTCTCACTGTTTATTCTTTGCTTTCGCTATGTCTCTCATCCCAACATCCCTTTCTCTCTCTTCTTTGTTGTGGCAAGGACAACCACTACAAGAAAAATGCCGAATACCATTGGATTTAGTGTCAGAGGTTAGCGGCAGGTTTACTGGCGGATTTACCGGCAGATTTGGCACTAAATTTGTTCGGTAGAAAAGTTACCGTTGGATTCAATTTTCCAACAGTAAATTCGTCGGTAATAATTGAAAGGAAAAAAAATTTGGCGCGATCATTACCATCGGATTTAGGGAGAAAAATCCGACTGTAAGGTAATTAAATAAAACGCACCATTTTTGTCACAAGCTATGCATTACCGGCAGATTTTTTCGATGGTAAAATTGACCCTAAATTCAAATTTGCGAACATTTCCCTTCCATTTTTGCAACATCATTAACCTCACTTCTCTCCCCTTTTCCTTTTTCTTTCTCTCTCACCGTCAGCCCCATCGCCACCATTCGTTGCCATTTCGTTGTTGTTAACTGCTTCCCACAACTCCAGCCATCGTCGCCGTTGAGGAGCGTCCACCTGGAGCTTGTTTCTGCCATTGATGAGCTTGTTTCTCTCCTGCGAGTTGTTGCCTCCATTGTTTGCCACTGTTGCCGCTTGCCTCCGTCAGCTGTGATGTTACCCTCGTCCTTTATTCATGTATGTCTTCTTTTCTTCTTTTTTTGACATTGTTGACATTTGCTAAACCCTAACCCTACACTTCTCATCTTCCAATTTTATCATGTTAATTAGTTTCTTAGTTTCTTTAGATTTCATTATGATTCTAGATTTGTAGATTAATGATAAAATGTTGGTGTTTAATGTAATTATCAGAGTCCGTGATTCTTGAATGCATTAATTTATGAAAAAGTATAGGGTACCAACATATTATTTACCAATTTCTGCCAACTCTTATTTATAATTGTGTTTCATGGAAGTGTGTTCGTGGATGTGTCTAATAATTTATATATTTTAAATACATATATAAAGAGACACATCCAGAAAATATATCTATAAAAACATTTCTATTAAACACAGTTATAAAAAAGACATTTTTATTAGACACATCCACGAACACACTTCCATGAAACACAATTATAAATAAGAGTTGGCAGAAGTTGGCAGATATGCTGTTGGTAACGTAGTGGAACCGTTAATTTATTGATATCGAAAGATTTTATCTTAAATTTTTTATATTATTATCAAAATATATATAATCAAATTAATCAATTCAATCAATGATTCAACAGTTGGATAAGCAACTCAATGATATAGTATTTTAGTTGAGTTAATTATCAATTCGATTCTAATAACTATATTGCGAAGAGACCAGTCTAATTCTAATTAATAAATATGCTAATGAAAAGAGTAAAACAATTGAGCAAAGCCACAACAAAGGTTACATGGTACACAGCCAAATATGACAATAATTTTCTGTATAAATACATCCACTCACACATTGACCATCATTCATATATTAAACACACATAACACTCTTCCTTTAGCTCATTGAAACAAAAACCACAAAACCCAAATATGGCTATAGATTTGTTATCCCCTGGCTTAATTCCAACCATAGCAACAATATTAACCACTTTCGTGGTCGTCGACATCCTCCTGCGCCATATTCGTGGCCGCCGGTATAATCTGCCACCAGGCCCAAAACCATGGCCCATCATAGGTAACCTAAACCTCATTGGATCCCTTCCTCACCGGTCCATCGACGATCTCAGCAAAAAATATGGGCCCATCATGCATCTCTGGTTCGGCTCCCACCCTGTAGTTGTGGGTTCATCCGTAGAGATGGTAAGATCTTTCCTCAAAACCCATGATGCCGCCATAGCCGGCCGACCCAAATTCTCCGCTGGAAAATACACAACCTACAATTATTCCAACGTATTATGGTCCCAGTACGGCCCATACTGGCGGCAAGCGCGAAGAATGTGCGTAATGGAGCTCTTCAGCGCAAAACGCCTCGAGTCATATGAATACATAAGAAAAGAAGAGATGCGCAATCTGTTGAGTGATCTTGCCAACTCTACTAACACAACGTTGTTGTTGAAGGACCATCTTTCAACAATGAGCCTCAATGTCATAAGTCGCATGGTGTTTGGGAAGAAATACTTGGACAAATCGGAGAACGCGATTATATCCCCGCATGAATTCAACAAGATGCTAGAGGAGTTGTTCTTAATGAACGGTGTACTTAACATAGGGGACTTCATCCCCTGGGTTAACTTCTTGGATTTGCAGGGATACATAAAAAGGATGAAGGCTGTGGCTAAGAAGTTTGATAGGTTTATGGAGCATGTGTTGGATGAACACATGGAGAGGAGGATAGCCGTAAAGGATTATGTTGTTAAGGACATGGTAGATGTGCTTTTGGAGCTTGCAGAGGATCCTAATCTTGAGGTCAAATTTGAGAGGCATGAGATCAAAGCATTCAGTCAGGTACATACTCCCTTTATCTCTTTCTCTTTCTCACGTAAATAGTAAAAATCACTGCATGTGTATTAATTTATTTTTAGTAATATCAAATAAGTCTCGATTCTTTACTACTTTTTTTCTTGGCTTTCTTTTTTCGTTGTTGTTCACCAAAAAAATACTAGTCTCGATTGTCTCTTCACTTCTTCAGCCAGTTAAATGGTAAAAACTAATTTAATTTATGATTGTATTTTTTATGACTAATTTGATATATTAATCTTTTAACAAATTAATTAACGCACGTGTGATTTTTCAATCACTATTTTTAGCATTTATTCTTTATTTTTTTCTGTACAAGTCAGCAACAGTCCCTCATTTATTTCCTTTTAGGGTACCAACATATTATCTGCCAACTTCTGCCAACTCTTATTTATAATTGTGTTTCATGGAAGTGTGTTCGTGGATGTGTCTAATAATTAATATATTTTAAATACATATATAAAGAGACACATCCAGAAAATATATCTATAAAGACACTTCTATTAAACACAGCTATAAAAAAGACATTTTTATTAGACACATCCACGAACACACTTCCATAAAATACAATTATAAATAAGAGTTGGCAGATGTTGGCAGATATGCTGTTGGTAACGTAGCGAAACCGTTCCAAAAAATAATAATGGACTAAAACGGTAAAACAATAATGGACTCACTTTATCTCCAAAAAATAAAATAATATATCTTTTTAAATCAGAACAAAATTACAAAAAGTAACCAGTTAGCTACATGCCACTAAGTCATATTTCAAATGGCATAATCTCTCTATATTTATTTAAAGGTCGCGAATTTAAGTCTCCTTATCTTTGATAACAAAAAAAAAATTAGCTAAACATTATAGTTTCTGCTAAATCGG
>NC_029793.2:19423969-19443469 GCF_000816755.2 Arachis ipaensis
CTTTTAAAAAAATTGTGCAACTTTTTTTAAAAATAGAATTGATCGTATCACATTTGGAACGATTGAAATTGTGGCCAATATATATTTTTATTTATTGGTTATTCAGAGGCTGATTAAATCTAGTATCTTTTGAAGCCGAGTAACATTTGCTCAATGCAGAATTTTATTTTTTTTGACAATGATACAATAAAAAATTAAAACAAATTAGTATGATCACTGTTCATGCTCAACACGGAGTTGAGTATGCCAAAATAATAATTAAAAATTCAGGTAACGGTTAATAACCGAAAGCGGTTAAATAATTTGACTAAATTTTTATTTAACAGACTCTTAATTATTAACACTATAAGTGAAGTTGACTACACCCGAGTTCTACCGAAATAATAATATATACTAAGATAATTACTTAATAATATAATGAGTTATGCTACTTGTACACTAAAATCAGCTACTAAAATCAACCACCAGTATAAAATACATGCTAGAATATAAATACACATTGAAAATAAATTAAACCACACATATATTTATACACAAATACATTTGTGGCTGATTTTAGTGGCTGATCTTAGTGTATAAATAGCATTTCTCTAATAGGATTTCTTACGACAACCTATCTCATTACTTGCACCTTTGATATTAAATGTTCGAGTGAATAACTTGTTGATCCACTTTAATATATATACTTATCAGGATTTAATAGCCGGTGGAACGGAGAGCACTACAGTTACTATAGAATGGGCAATCTCGGAGATATTGAACAAGCCAGAGATTTTCAAGAAAGCAACAGAAGAGCTAGACAGAGTAATAGGAAGAGAGCGATGGGTTGAAGAGAAAGACATTGTTAATTTACCTTACATTAACGCCATCGTTAAGGAGGCAATGAGGCTACACCCTGTGGCACCAATGTTGGCGCCACGGCAAGCCCGCGAAGATATTAAGATCGACGAATACGATATCCCGAAAGGGACACAAGTGCTAATCCATATTTGGACCGTTGGCCGAGACCCCAAGATATGGGACAACCCAACTGAGTTTCAACCGGAGCGATTTCTTGGTAAGAATATTGATGTGAGAGGCCATGACTACGAGTTGTTGCCGTTTGGTGCTGGTAGAAGAATGTGCCCGGGTCATCCTCTTGGACTCAAGGTGATTCAATCAAGTTTGGCTAATTTGTTGCATGGCTTTAATTGGAGACTACCTGACAATATGAAGAAAGAAGACTTGAATATGGAGGAAATTTTTGGGCTTTCAACCCCAAAGAAATATCCTCTTGAAGTGGTCATTGAGGCTAGACTTCCTAGCCATCTTTATTCCATCTGAGTACTAGGGTTAAGTGTTTTGGAATAATTGTGAGCTTTGTGTGTCTTTATGAAGTTTAATTTCATGATGTCCCCCTCCAAAGAAAAATAGAACTGCTTTTGAGTTTTGACCATATTGTTAGTATGAATGTTTAGTATGATGTAACCTTTATCTAAATTCTATGCCTTAATTCAAAGGTAAATACGCTAACGCACACTATGGATTTTCTGTTAGAATTTTTATTCTAATTGTGGTCCAATTTGTTAATATAGAAATTAGTTTAGGTGGTGTTGTAATTATTCATTATTATATTAATAATTGGTCTGTTTTTTTATGGAAAGAACACGACTATTCATCATAAACTTTATAAAATTTGGGTTCCAATTCTGATCATAAGAACAAAAAAAATACACCTTAATTTCATCTGACTCTCTGTGATTCAAGAATTGGAAGTTTTAAATTAAATCAAAAAATTTATTGGCAATGATTGGAGATACAGTAAGGTTTTATAAAGAAATCTAACATGTGGTATCAGAGCAAAATTGTCTCTGTCTTGCCATTTCAAAATTTAATTAATGTACACTATTTTGATAAATTATTTTCAAAAGAAGAATGTATAGTATGGATTTTGAAATAAGTAAAAAAATTATTGAAATTAAAGTTGACGTACCATAAGAAGAGGGAATAATAAATAATATTCCCAGAAGGAATCTTCTAAATTTGTGTGGTAGTTGTTCTTCATAATAGTATAATTTTCTAAGATTCCCATAAGTTTTCTTATTCTTGAATAAAAAAAAATAAAAACAAAAACAAAAAAGAAAAAAAAGAAGAAGAAAGGAAAGACGGTGGAAGAGAGAAGACACAATGAACTTGTTTCAATGGATGAATTTTGTTTGTTATATAATATTAAATACTTTCTACTTTTACGTTGAAGTTGTTGTGTTTCAAAATTTAAATTTTATTATAAAAATTCAAATTTTGGTTGGAGTGAGGTTTGAACTTGGATCTTCTAAATATTGCCAAAATATTTGTCCACTAAATCATCTCCACTTTGATATTATTTATGCAACACAATTTATTTATTTGATGATTATATTTGCATGCAAATAAATTCTTCCGCTACATATCATATTGTGATTAATATATGATTTATTGAGGAGTAGCCACAACATCCTTGATAATAATTATATTTAAAGAGATCACATAAATATTAATATGATATATTTGTAATTGTTGTGAATTATATAATAAACTTACCCACATAAATTTATTATGTTATTCACATATAATTAGATTGAAATAGAAAATATTTCTTACTTCTTAATTAGCCTACAGGTATTAAGAAGCAGTATTTTATTTTCTAGTTTCAATACTTTAGTTAGTATATTGAATATTATATGTGTTAAAATCTTTGTCCACAGGTAGATTTTAATGACTATGATTCATATTTATTTTGATATGACTTGCATTGGCATGTATTATCATATGTTATGGATTTTGATGTGCCTATTTAAAGTTGAATAATGTTAATTATTGCAGCAGTAATGATATCTGAAACTGTATCTGAAGTTCATTTGTTAAGTGGTGACAACTATAAAGAATGGAAAGATAAGATTCTCTTTCACTTAGGGTGTGCAGACCTTGACTATGCTCTTCGTAGGGAAGAGCCTACGACATCTACTGATGCTAGTTCTCAAGCCGAGGTAGCATTATACGAACGGTGGGAGAAATCCAATCGTTTAAGTATGATGTTCATTAAGTCTCGTATTTCAACTAGTATCCGAGATTCAATTCCTGATTGTAGGAATGTCAAGAATTATATGAAGGTTATTGATGAACAGTTTGAGTCTTCTAGTGAGGCACTTGCAAGCACCCTAATGGCACAATTGTCATCTATGAGACTTACCGGCGTAAGAGGTGTGAACACATCATGAGGTTGAGAGACATTACAGCACAACTGAAAGCTTTAGAGGTTGAGATCTCTGACTCATTTCTAGTGCATCTTATTCTGAATTCTCTTCCTTCCCAGTACAAACTATTTAAGATTTCTTATAACACACATAAGGAAAAATGGTCCATTAACGAATTACTGGTGATGTGTGTGCAAGAGGAAGGAAGGCTAATTCAGGAATTTGGTGAAAGTGCACTATTAGTGACAAATGAGGGTAGTAAAAAGTAAGCTCATAAGAAGAAAGGAAAGGGTATTATATCCCATCCTATGAAAAAAGAAGGTGCACGGTATTTCTTTTGTCAAAAAAAAGGACACCTGAAGAAGGAGTACCCAAAATTTAAAGTTTGGCTTGAAAAGAAAGATACTAACCTTTGTGATCTTATTCCTTCAGTGTGTTTTGAATCTAATTTTGTTGAAATATGTCATGACATTTGGTGGATTGATTCTGGTGTTGAAATTCATATTTCAAATACCATGCAGCGTTTCATAAGGAAAAAGAAACCGATAGGAAGTGAACTAAGCATCTATATGGACAAGCGGATGCGTTCACATGTGGAAGCTGTTGGAACATTTAGGCTTGTATTAAGTACCGGTTGTATTTTAGATTTAGAAAAAACTTTTTATATTCCAGATTTTTCTAAAAATTTGATTTCTTTATCTAAGCTTGTAAAACAAGGATTATGTATAAATTTTTATGATGATTCTGTTGACATTATTAAAAATTCTGGTATGATTGGACGTGGTACTTTAATTGGTGATTTATTATTTTATTTAAAGTCCATTTAGCTAATAATGTTCCATCTAGTCTTATGGTTATGCATGGTAATGGTATGAATGAAAAATCCTCCATGTTGTGGCACCGAAGGTTAGGACACATCTCCATTGAGAGAATAAAAAATTAGTAAGTGATGGGGTTCTTGAACCTATAGAGTTTACTAATTTTGATACTTGTATGGATTGCATTAAGGGAAAGCAAACCAAAAAGTCTCAAAAAGGTGCTTAGAGGAGTTCTGACATATTAGAAATAATTCACACTGGCATATGTTGTCCTGATATGTCGTTAAGTGGTCAGAAATACTTTATCTCCTTTATTGATGATTATTCACGATATATGTATCTCTATATGCTTCATTATAAAGCTGAAGTAGAGAAACAATGCGGAAAGAAAATTAAGATCGTGAGATCAGATAGAGGTGGAGAATTCTGTGGGAGATATACTGGAAGTGGGCAAGCACCTGGTCTATTTGCAAAATATCTTCAAGAGCATGGTATTGTAGCACAATACACCATGCCTAGTACACCAGATCAAAATGGTGTAGCTGAAAAAAGAAATAGGACTTTGCTGGATATGGTGAGGAGTATGCTTAGCAACTCCATATAACATTTGAGATTATCCTGCTGAAGTTCGGGTTTATAATCCACAAGAAAGGAAGTTGGACCCAAGGACGATAAGTGCCTATTTTATCATTTAGGCAGAAAAGTCTAAGGGTTACAGATTTTATTGTCTCTCCCATTCAAGTAAAATAGTTGAATCTAGAAATGCAAGGTTTTTAGAGCATGATGTGAAAAGTGAGAGAAATCATCCTCTTAAAGTTGTTGAAAATGATAATGTTTGTCAAACCTCTCCATGTACAAGAGTATTGTTCAATACAATGCCCATACAGATAGGGTCAATGTAGAACAACCTATTACTGATGTTCCACATCATGAAGATAATGTTCAAGTAGATCATATGGTGGAGGATCAAACTCTTCATAATGAAAATGTTATTGAAGAACATATTGCTCAAGAGCAACTTCAAGAAGAAGGAGAACCTGTTATGTCACTACCTTTACAAGAGGTTGATGATGTAACATTAAGAAGATCAACAAGAATTAGAAAGCCTGTAATTTCTATTGACTATGTAGTGTATCTTGCTGAGTCTGACTATGATGTTTGTGATAAAAATGACCCAACGACGTTTTCACAAGCAATGAAAAGTCTTAATTTCAATTTATGGCTAGTTGCTATGAAGGATGAAATGAATTCTATGGCAGATAACGAAATTTGGGATCTTGTAGAATTGCCTGATGGGGAAAAGGCCATTGGCTGTAAATGGGTCTTTGGTATGCGAAATTGTTACTCAGGTTGTAAAATTTGTTGTTCGTTCTCTCCCTGGTAATGGCGCCAACAAACTGGTGCATAATACCATGGTCCAAACATAACTTCACAACTTCACACAACTAACCAGCAAGTGCACTGGGTCGTCCAAGTAATAAAACCTTACGTGAGTAAGGGTCGATCCCACGGAGATTGTTGGTATGAAGCAAGCTATGGTCATCTTGTAAATCTCAGTCAGGCGGATATCAAATGGTTATAGTATTTTCGAATAATAATAATAAATAAACAGAAAATAAAGATAAAAATACTTATGTAAATCATTGGTGAGAATTTCAGATAAGCGTATAGAGATGCTTTCGGTCCTCTGAATCTCTGCTTTCCCGCTGTCTTCATCCAATCAGTCTTACTCCTCTCCATGGCAAGCTTTCTGTAAGGGCATCACCGTTGTCAATGGCTACATCCCATCCTCTCTGTAAAAATGGTCCAAATGCTCTGTCACGGCATGGCTAATCATCTGGAGGTTCTCGATCATGCTGGAATAGGATTCACCCTCCTTTTGCGTCTGTCACTATGCCCAGCACTCGCGAGTTTGAAGTTCGTCACAGCCATCCCTTCCCAGATCCTACTCGGAATACCACAGACAAGGTTTAGACTTTCCGGATCTCAGGAATGGCCATCCATGGGTTCTAACTTATACCACGAAGATACTAATAACTCGGACTCGGTCCCCTGTATTAGATATCTAAGAGATATTCATTCTAGCTTGTTTGCATGTAGAACGGAAGTGTTTGTCAGGCACGCGTTTATAAGTGAGAATGATGATGAGCGTCACATAATCATCACATTCATCATGTTCTTGGGGACGAATGGATATCTTAAAAGCAGAATAAGTTGAATTGAATAGAAAAACAGTAGTACTTTGCATTAAATCATGAGGAACAGCAGAGCTCCATACCTTAATCTATGGAGTGCAGAAACTCTACCGTTGAAAATACATAAGTGATGAAGGTTCAGACATGGCCAAATGGCCAGCCCCCAAACGTGATTAATATGATCCAAAGTTCAGATCTAAAAATCATAAGATGTCTAATACAATAGTAAAAAGTCCTATTTATACTAAACTAGTTACTAGGGTTTACAGAAGTAAGTAATTGATGCATAAATCCACTTCTGGGGCCCACTTGGTGTGTGCTTGGGCTGAGCTTGAAGTTTACACGTGCAGAGACTTCTTCTGGAGTTGAACGCCAAGTTGTAACGTGTTTTTGGCATTCAACTCTGGTTCGTGACGTGTTTATGGCGTTTAACTCCAGACTGCAGCGTAGAACTGGCGTTCAACGCCCTTTTGCGTTGTCTAAACTCGACCAAAGTATAAACTATTATATATTTCTGGAAAGTCCTGGATGTCTACTTTCCAACGCAATTGGAAGCGCACCATTTTGAGTTATGTAGCTCCAGAAAATCTATTTTGAGTGCAGGGAGGTCAGAATCCAACAACATCAGCAGTCCTTCTTCAACCTCTGAATCTGATTTTTGCTCAAGTCCCTCAATTTCAGCCAGAAAATACCTGAAATCACAGAAAAACACACAAACTCATAGTAAAGTCCAGAAATGTGAATTTAACATAAAAACTAATAAAAACATCCCTAAAAGTAACTAGATCCTACAAAAAACATACTAAAAATAATGCCAAAAAGCGTATAAATTATCCGCTCATCACAACACCAAACTTAAATTGTTGCTTGTCCCCAAGCAACTGAAAATCAAATAGGATAAAAAGAAGAGAATATAGTATAAATTCCAAACTATCAATGAAACATAGCTCTAATCAGATGAGCGGGACTTGTAGCTTTTTGCCTCTTGAATAGTTTTAGCATCTCACTTTATCCATTGAGGTTCAGAATGATTGGCATCTATAGGAACTCAGAGTTCAGATAGTGTTATTGATTCTCCTAGTTCAGTATGTTGATTCTTGAACACAGTTACTTTATGAGTCTTGGCCATGGCCCTAAGCACTTTGTTTTCCAGTATTACCATCGGATACATAAATGCCACAGACACATAATTGGGTGAACCTTTTCAGATTGTGACTCAGCTTTGCTAAAGTCCCCAATTAGAGGTGTCCAAGGTTCTTAAGCACACTCTTTTTTTTCTTTGGACCTTGACTTTAACCGCCCAGTCTCAAGTTTTCACTTGACACCTTCACGCTACAAGCACATGGTTAGGGACAGCTTGGTTTAGCCGCTTAGGCCAGGATTTTATTCCTTTAGGCCCTCCTATCCACTGATGCTCAAAGCCTTGGATCCTTTTTATTTACCATTGCCTTTTGTTTTTAAGGGTTATTGGCTTTTTGCTCTTGCCTTTTGGTTTTAAGAGCTTTTGGCTTTTTCTGCTTGCTTTTTCTTTTTCTATTTTTTTTTTGCAAGCTTTGTATTCACTGCTTTTTCTTGCTTCAAGAATCATTTTTATGATTTTTTCAGATTATCAAATAACATTTCTCCTGTTCATCATTCTTTCAAGAGCCAACATATTTAACATTCTTAAACAACAAATTCAAAAGACATATGCACTGTTCAAGCATTCATTCAGAAACAAAAAGTATTGTCACCACATCAAAATAATTAAACTAGTTTCAAGGATGAATTTGAAATCATGTACTTCTTGTTCTTTTGTTTTTAAAACATTTTTCATTTAAGAGAGGTGATGGATTCATATTCATGACTTTAAGGCATAGACACTTAGACACTAATGATCATGTAATAAAGACACAAACATAGATAAACATTTAACATAAGAAAACGAAAAATAGAAAATTTAAGAACAAGGAATGAGTCCACCTTAGTGATGGTGGCGTTTCCTCTTTGAGGAACCAATGATGTCCTTGAGCTCTTCTATGTCTCTTCCTTGTCTTTGTTGCTCCTCCCTCATTGCTCTTTGATCTTTTCTAATTTCATGAAGGATGATGGAGTGATCTTGATGTTCCACCCTTAGTTGTCCCCAATAATTGTGTTGAGGAAAATGTATCCCCTGAGGTATCTCAGGGATCTCTTGATTTGCAGTCAAATGTTCTACCACTGAGCTATAGAACCTTGAGATGAATCTCTCCATCTCCTATGACTTGGAGGTGGAAGCTTTTGTCTTCTATTTCCTCTTTCTAGAGGTTTCTCTGGCCTTAGGTGTCATCAATGGTTAGGGAAAAACAAAAAATAATACTTTTTCCACACCAAACTTAGAATGTTTGCTCGTCCTCAAGCAAAAGAAGAAAGAAAGGATGAGAAGAAGGAGAGATGGAGGTGTGTTGATGGTTTTTGGAGGGGAATTGGAGGTGATTGGTGAAGGGTTCTTGGGAAAGGGTGATATAGGATTATGAGGAGGTAAGGTGAGTGGAGGTATGTGGGGATCCTGTGGGGTCCACAGATGCTGAGATGATCTTGTGGGGTCCACAGATCCTGAGGTGTTAAGGATTTGCATCCCTGCACCAATTAGGCATGCAAAATGTCTTTGCATGCATTTCTGGCGTTTAAACGCCGAAGTGATGCTTATTCTGGGCGTTCAACGCCCATGTGCAGCATGTTTCTGGCGTTGAACGCCAGCTTCATGCTTGTTTTTGGCGTTCAGCGCCAGCTCCATGCTCTGTTCTGGCGTTGAACGCCAGCCAGATGCTCCTTACTGGCGTTTGAGCGCCAGTAAGTCCTTCCTCCAGGGTGTGATTTTTCTTCTGCTATTTTTTTTATTTTGTTTTCAATTTTTTGATTTATTTTGTGACTCCACATGATCATGAACCTAATAAAACGTAAAAGAATAATAAAATAAAAATAAAATTAGATAAATAAAAATTGGGTTGCCTCCCAACAAGCGCTTCTTTAATGTCAATAGCTTGACAGTGGGCTCTCGTGGAGCCACACAGGTGATCAGGTCAATTTTATAGACTCCCAACACCAAACTTAGAGTTTGGATATGGGAGTTCAACACCAAACTTAGAGTTTGGCTGAGGCCTCCCTACACCAAACTTAGAGTTTGACTGTGGGGCTTTAGTTGACTCTGTACTGAGAGAAGCTTATCGTGCCTCTTTTCCATGTTTACAGGATGATAACCTTGTGCTTTAAACACAAGGGAGTCCCCATTCAATTGAAGGACTAATTCACCTCTGTTAACATCTATCACAGCTCCTGCTGTGGCTAGGAAAGGTCTTCCAAGGATGATGCATTCATCCTCATCCTTCCCAGTATCTAGGATTATGAAATTAGCAGGGATGCAAAGGCCTGCAACCTTTACTAGCACGTCCTCTACTTGTCCATAAGCCTATTTTATTGAGTTGTCTACCATCTCTAATGAGATTCTGGCAGCTTGTACCTCAAAGATTCCCAGTTTTTCCATTATAGAGAGTAGCATAAGGTTTATCCCTGACCCAAGGTCACATAGAGCCTTCTCAAAGGTCATGGTGCCTATGATGCAAGGTATTAGGAACTTTCCAGGATCCTATTTCTTCTGAGGCAATCTCAGTTGATCCAATGCATTTAGTTCATTAGTGAGCAGGGGAGGTTCATCTCCCCAAGTCTCATTACCAAATAAATTGGCATTCAGCTTCATGATTGCACCAAGAAACTTGGCAACTTGCTCTTCAGTAGCATCTTCATTCTCTTCAGAAGAAGAATACTCTTCAGAGCTCATGAATGGCATAAGGAGGTTCAATGGAATCTCTATGGTCTCTAGATGAATCTCAGATTCCTTTGGTTCCTTAGAGGGAAACTCCTTGTTGATCACTGGACGTCCCAGGAGGTCTTCCTCCTTGGGATTCACGTCCTCCCCATCCTCTTTGGATTCGGCCATGATGGTTATATCAATGGCCTTGCACTCTCCTTTTGGATTTTCTTCTGTATTGCTTGGGAGAGCACTAGGAGGGGTTTCAGTGATCTTCTTACTCAGCTGGCCCACTTGTGCCTCCAAATTTCTAATGGAGGACCTTGTTTCATTCATGAAACTCAGAGTGGCCTTAGATAGATCAGAGACTAAGTTTGATAAATTAGAGGTATTTTGTTCAGAGTTCTCTGTCTGTTGCTAAGTGGATGATGGAAAAGGCTTGCTATTGCTAAACCTGTTTCTTCTACCATTATTAAAGCCTTGTTGAGGCTTTTGTTGATCCTTCCATGAGAGATTTGGATAATTTCTCCATGAGGGGTTATAGGTGTTTCCATATGGTTCACCCATGTAATTCACCTCTGCTATTGCAGGGTTCTCAGGATCATAAGCTTCTTCTTCAGAAGATGCCTCTTGAGTGAGATCTGCAAGAATTCAGTTAAGAATTGAAAGGGATCTTCAGATGGAAGTCCATGAAACTTGCAGTTTTGTTGCATCAGAGAAACTAGTTGAGGCTTAAGCTCAAAATTGTTTGCTCCAATGGCAGGAATGGAGATGCTTCTTCCATGTAAATTGGAATTAGGTGCAATAAAGTCACCAAGCATCCTCCTTGCATTATTATTATTTTCGGCTGCCATCTCCTCTTCCTGTTCGAAAATTCATGTAAGGTTGTCTCTGGATTGTTGTAATTTAGTTTCTCTTAGTTTCCTCTTCAGAGTCCTTTCAGGTTCAGGGTCTGCTTCAACAAGAATGTCCTTGTCCTTGCTCCTGCTCATATGAAAAAGAAGGAAACAGAAAATAATAATAGGGATCCTTTTTACCACAGTATAGAGGTTCCCTTGTTGTTAGTAGAAGAAGAAAGGGAATAAGAGTGAAGAAGAATGGATAATCCAAACACAAGGGTGAAGATAGGAGCAGTGATTTGAGATGAAGAGAAGTGTTAGTAAATGAATAAATAAATAGAAGGAGATGGGAGAGAGGGAATTCGAAAAATAAATTTTGAAAAAGAGTTAATGATTTTCGAAAATTAAGATAAAATTAAAATTAAAAATTGAAACAATTAATTAATTAAAAAGAATTTTTGAAAAAGAGGGAGGTATTTTCGAAAATTAGAGAGGGATAGTTAGTTAGGTAGTTTTGAAAGAGATAAGAAACAAACAAAAAGTTAATTATTTAGTTGAAACAAATTTTTGAAAATCAATTTTTAAAAGATAAGAAGATAAGAAGTTAGAAAAGATATTTGAAAAAGATATGATATGAAAAGGTATGATTAAAAAGATATGATTTTGAAAAAGATAAGATAAAAAGATATTTTTGAAAAGATATGATTGAAATTAGTTTTGAAAAAGATTTGATTTTTAAAATCAAAATTAATTACTTGACTCACAAGTAATCACAAGATATAATTCTAGAACTTAAAGTTTGAATCTTTCTTAACAAGTAAGTAACAGACTTGAAATTTTTGAATCAAAACATTAATTGTTGATGATATTTTCGAAAATATGATGTAAAATTAAGAAAAATATTTTTAAAAAATATTTTTAAAATTTTCAAAAATAAATAAGAAAAATGAAAAAGATATGATTTTTGAAAAAGATTTTGAAAAAGATAAGATTTTTAAATTGAAAATTTGATTTGACTCATAAGAAACAATTGAATTTTAAAAATTTTTGAAAAAGTCAATCCAAATTTTCGAAATTTATGAGAGAAAAAAGAAAAGATATTTTTTATTTTTGAATTTTTAATGATGAGAGAGAAAAATATGAAAAATGATGCAATGCATGAAAATTTTGGATCTAAACATGTGATGCATGCAAGAACACTATGAATGTCAAGATGAACACCAAGAACACTATGAATGTCAAGATGAACATCAAAAACTTATTTTTGAAAAATTTTTTATGCAAAGAAAACATGCAAGACACCAAACTTAGAAATCTTTAATGCTTGGACTCTAACAAACAAAAAATACATATGAAAAACAAGAAAAGACACAAAACAAGAAAATTTAAAGATCAAATAAGAAGATTTACCAAGAACAACTTGAAGATCATGAAGAACATTATGAATGCATGAATTTTCGAAAAATGCATAAATTTTTTTGAAAAATTGCAATTGACACCAAAAACTTGAAATTTGACACAAGACTCAAACAAACAACATAAAAATTTTTTTTATTTTTTATGATTTTATTAATTTTTTTTGGATTTTTGTATATTTTTTTCGAAAAACATATAGGAAAAAGAAAATAAGAAATTCAAAATTTTTAATAAGAATTCCAAGAATCTTTCAATGTTAGCCTAAAGCTCCAATCCAAGGGTTAGACATGGCTTACTAGCCAGCCAAGCTTTAGAAGATACAAATCAGGCATATAACAGCTGATACTTCATCCAACTTCATATACTGATAAGTGGAAGCCCCATTCCAAATGAATTAGATATGGTTTTATAGCCAGCCAGGCTTCAATATACTTCATGAAACTCTAGAATTCTTTCTTAAAAAATTCTGAAGAAAATTATATTTTTGAAAATAATTTTTTTGAAAGATTTTTGAAAACAAATTTTTTTGAAAATAAAACAAAAAGAAAATTATCTAATCTGAGCAACAAGATGAACCGTCAGTTGTCCAAACTCGAACAATCCCCGGCAACGGCGCCAAAAACTTGGTATGCGAAATTGTTACTCAGGTTGTAAAATTTGTTGTTCGTTCTCTCCCTGGTAATGGCGCCAACAAACTGGTGCATAATACCATGGTCCAAACATAACTTCACAACTTCGCACAACTAACCAGCAAGTGCACTGGGTCGTCCAAGTAATAAAACCTTACGTGAGTAAGGGTCGATCCCACAGAGATTGTTGGTATGAAGCAAGTTATGGTCATCTTGTAAATCTCAGTCAGGCGGATATCAAATGGTTATAGTATTTTCGAATAATAATAATAAATAAACAGAAAATAAAGATAAAAATACTTATGTAAATCATTGGTGAGAATTTCAGATAAGCGTATAGAGATGCTTTCGTTCCTCTGAATCTCTGCTTTCCCGCTGTCTTCATCCAATCAGTCTTACTCCTCTCCATGGCAAGTTTTTTGTAAGGGCATCACCGTTGTCAATGGCTACATCCCATCCTCTCTGTGAAAATGGTCCAAATGCTCTGTCACGGCATGGCTAATCATCTGGAGGTTCTCGATCATGCTGGAATAGGATTCACCCTCCTTTTGCGTCTGTCACTACGCCCAGCACTCGCGAGTTTGAAGTTCGTCACAGCCATCCCTTCCTAGATCCTACTCGGAATACCACAGACAAGGTTTGGACTTTCCGGATCTCAGGAATGGCCATCCATGGGTTCTAACTTATACCACGAAGATACTAACAACTCGGACTCGGTCCCCTGTATTAGATATCTAAGAGATATTCATTCTAGCTTGTTTGCATGTAGAACGGAAGTGTTTGTCAGGCACGCGTTCATAAGTGAGAATGATGATGAGCGTCACATAATCATCACATTCATCATGTTCTTAGGGACGAATGGATATCTTAGAAGCAGAATAAGTTGAATTGAATAGAAAAATAGTAGTACTTTGCATTAAATCATGAGGAACAGCAGAGCTCCACACCTTAATCTATGGAGTACAGAAACTCTACCGTTGAAAATACATAAGTGATGAAGGTTCAGGCATGGCCAAATGGCCAGCCCCCAAACGTGATCAATATGATCCAAAGTTCAGATCTAAAAATCATAAGATGTCTAATACAATAGTAAAAAGTCCTATTTATACTAAACTAGTTACTAGGGTTTACAGAAGTAAGTAATTGATGCATAAATCCACTTTTGGGGCCCACTTGGCATGTGCTTGGGCTGAGCTTGAAGTTTACACGTGCAGAGACTTCTTCTGGAGTTGAACGCCAATTTGTAACGTGTTTTTGGCGTTCAACTCTGGTTCGTGACGTGTTTCTGGCGTTTAACTCCAGACTACAGCATAGAACTGGCGTTCAACGTCCTTTTGCATCGTCTAAACTCGACCAAAATATGAACTATTATATATTTCTGGAAAGCCCTAGATGTCTACTTTCCAACGCAATTAAAATCGTGCCATTTTGAGTTCTGTAGCTCCAGAAAATCCATTTTGAGTGCAGGGAGGTCAGAATCCAACAGCATCAGCAGTCCTTCTTCAACCTCTGAATCTGATTTTTGCTCAAGTCCCTCAATTTCAGTCAGAAAATACCTGAAATCATAGAAAAACACACAAACTCATAGTAAAGTCCAGAAATGTGAATTTAACATAAAAACTAATAAAAATATCCCTAAAAGTAACTAGATCCTACCAAAAACATACTAAAAATAATGCCAAAAAGTGTATAAATTATCTGCTCATCAGTCTTTAAAACCAAGAAGGATTCATCAGGCAATATTGAGCGCTACAAGGCTCAACTTGTTGCCAAAGGATTTACTCAAAGGGAAGGAATTGACTACAGGAAAACCTTATCTCCTGTTTCAAAGAAAGACTCTTTCCGCATCATTATGGCATTGGTAGCACACTTTGACATGGAATTGTATCAAATGGATGTGAAAACGGCATTCCTTAATAGAGATTTGGAAGAAGAGGTCTATATGAGACAACCCGAAAGGGTTAATCTCAAGTGCTGGTAAGGAGTTAGTTTGCAAGCTTAAGAGAGCAATGTATGGTCTTAAGCAGGCTTCCCAACAGTGGTATTTGAAGTTTCCCAATATGATTTCTTCATTTGGGTTCATTGAAAATATTTCTGATAAATGTATATATCACAAGGTTAGTGGGAGCAAGATCATATTTCTCATCTTATATGTAGATGATATTTTGCTTGCAACAAATGATTTAGGGTTGTTACATGAAGTGAAACAATTTCTCTCGAGAGATTTTGATATGAAAGATATGGGTGATGCATCTTATGTCATTGGCATAAAGATTCATAGAGATAAACATAAAGAAATTTTAGGTTTATCTCAAGAAGCATATATTAATAAAGTTCTTGAGAGGTTTAAAATGTAAAATTATTCACCAAGTGTTGCACCTATTGTGAAAGGTGACAAATTCTGCTTAGATCAATGTCCCAAAAATGAACTTAAAAAGAAACAGATGCAAAATATTCCTTATACTTCAGCCGTTGGAAGCCTAATGTATGCTCAGGTCTGTACAAGACCTGACATTGCTTTTGCTGTTAGCATGTTAGAAAGATATCAAAGTAATCCAGGAATTATCCATTGGAGAGCTACAAAGAAGGTCTTAAGGTACCTTCAAGGGACCAAGGACTTCATGCTTACATATAGACGAACCGACAATTTGGAAATTGTTGGATACTCAGATTCAGACTTGGCGGGATGTGTTGATTCTAGGAAGTCAACGTCAAGATACATCTTTATGCTTGCTGATGGAGCAATATCTTGGAAGAGTGCAAAAAATCACTTGTAGCCACTTCTACCATGAAAGCTGAGTTTATTGCTTGTTTTGAGACTACATCACAAGGTGTTTGATTAAAGAATTTCATCTCTGGGCTTAATATTATGGATTGTATCTCTAGGCCATTAAGAATATATTATGACAATTCAGCTGCTGTATTTATGGCTAAGAATAATAGAAGTAGTAGTCGAAGTAAGCACATCGATATTAAGTACTTAGCCATTAAAGACCGAGTTAGGTCTAATGAGGTGCAGATAGAGCATATTCGTACCAAACAGATAAAAGCTGATCCTTTGACAAAAGGCATGCCACCAGGATTGTTTAAGGATCATGTTACTAGTATGGGTTTATGTTCTGTAACGTCGCTTATATGACTTATGTTATATTATATGACATATTTGGATATGAAATTCCTATTATTGTTTGTTTCTCATTTGGTCAGTATATATGCACATACATGATTGAGAATGACAAATAAAATTCAATGAAGGACCTATAATAAGCATTGGGCTTATTCCTACAGAAATACCACATGAAGAGTTTATTCAGTTAGGAGATATTATATTGTAATACATAGAAGGTAATACTCGATTAATGAGAAACTACCGCTTTGATTCGTGTAATTTGTCTTAATTGTTTAAGCATAGTATATAATTACAAACTATACGTAACAAATGTTAGACCAAGTGGGAGAATGTTAGAATTTTTATTCTAATTGTGGTCCAATTTGTTAATATAGAAATTAGTTTGGGTGGTGTTGTAATTATTCATTATTATATTGACAGTTGTCTGTTCTTTGATGGAAAGAACACGACTGTTCATCATAAACTTTATAAAATTTGGGTCTCCAATTCTGATCATAAGAACAAAAAAATACACCTTGATTCCATCTGGCTCTCTGTGATTCAAGAATTGGAAGTTCCAAATTAAATCAAAGAATTAGCAATGGCTGGAGGTATGTAAATTACTGGTTTTATAAAGAAATCTAACATTTTCATCTTATCTCTCTTTTTAATGTTTTGTTTAAGCTTGCGACAAAAATAATACCGAACAGGTTGAAGATCATCTTAGAAAGATTGTTGGAGACTTTCAGAGCACTTTTGTCCCTAGTAGTTGCCTTCGAAACATTCCATTATATGCATAAGAAGAAGGTGGGGAATAAAAGATAAATGAGGCTGAAGTTAGACATATGGCAAAGGCTTACGACCGTATAGAATGGCAATTTCTAATGATGGTTCAGCAAGCTATGGTTTTGCAACCTAGACATATATCAGTACTGTGTCTTTTCAAATACTACTCAATGGATGTCTCTCAAAGGAGTTCAAGCCATCAAGAGGTCTTAGGCATGGTGATAGCCTCTCCCCCTATTTATTTATTCTATGTGCACAAATTTTTTCAAGATTAATGATGCAAGCTTAGGAAAGAAAGGCCTTACAATGAATCAAAATTGTTAGGATAGCATCCGAGATTTCTTATTTGTTTTTTTCATATGATAGTATTATTTTTATTACATCTAGGTCAAGCCAAGCAGAGTGGTTCGTTAGGCTTTAGATGTTTCAAAGCTTTCAACTATGCACTTTTATCCAAGAAGGGATGGAGATTAATAAGAAAATGGAATCCCTGGCAACAAGAACTTTAAAGGCTTACCAACTCGGATGTCGGGCACACACCAAGCTATATATGGAGGAGCATCTGAGGCACTAAATGAGTGTTGGAACTAGAAGGATTATGGAGGATTGGCACATGGAGGAACAAAAAAATCTCAGGAGACCCATAAACTCATAAACAAAACAGGTTTAAAGTGTGGAGCTCTCGGACTAGTTTTGGTCAAAAGCCACAGTGGACATCCTAATTGATTTAGAGACCAGAACATAAAAACATGCTTTCATATAGAACATATCCTACCATTTGAAGCATCACATATCCTAACACTACCAATTGATATCCAGACACAACAGACACATTTTACTAGAGACACAATAATAAAGAGTGTTTACTATCTAATCAAAGCAAAATTCCAAGAGGCAACCCAGAACAATGGAGTTCAAAGCTAGGAGGCAATATTTTAGAAATCATTTTGGAAGATAAAAAGAGGGTGGTCAATTGTATCACATTGTGTCCTAGGTGTTAGGAGTGGGAATAATTAGAATCACATCTATTCAGGAACGGTACCTAGACCAAAAAATTTTGGTTTTGCTCCCCTATTACATTGTGAACTCAGGCGGCAGGAGAAACGCTATTGAACCAATGGATCTTCTCCATTTTGGATCAAATTGAAAAATAAAGGAAATGATTATTCTTAGTTTGCTTAAACTTCATTTGGATTGCAAGGAATCATTTAATTTTTGATGCAAAACCTTCGTCGTAGCACCGCTTCTCGGAGAGCCTCACTGCCTTGTCCAGTATCATGCTGGTAGTTGCAGGCTCCCTACCACCACGATCCCACAACCCATTGTTCTGGATCGAGCCTCCTCCTGTGTTTAATAAACTGAATGTTAATGCATCTTTGTTTTTGGGTACAGCGATGGGAGTTGGCATCGTCATTAGAGACTATGATCGAGTAGTTGCAGCAATGGCGACAAAGGAGATCCCAATGGTTCTGTCTATTCATGAAGCAAAGGCTTTCATCTATTTCTGGGTTTGAAATTTGCACTTGAAGGGTGCTTCTTTAACATTGTTTTGGAGAGTACTACTCTATTGTTGTAAATGCACTCTTAGACTCAGATGCTCAACATGATAATTTTAGTCTTCTATTTTCAAATAATAAAACCTTTTTACATAGGTTTAAGTCTTACCATTTTTCTCTTATCAAAAGAGACGATAATGTAGTCTCACATACTCTAACTTTTACCATGCCAAATATTTTGTGGCTAAATGATATCCCACTAGAAATTTGTAATGGGTTAATATGGATATCTTGAGCATCCAATGTCAATAGAATATAATTTCTCTCAAAAAAGAGAAAAGAAAAAAGACAGGACAAGAGTGCAAGACTACAACATGCAATACCATACATAGTTGTTAAAATCGGATCAAATCGGTCAATTCAATCGAAAAACTGGTGAATTAAATTTTAAATTGGTCTAATTCAAGGCTAGAACCATTTCAGATAAAGAACCAATAAAAATTAGTCAAATCCAAAGTGAACCAACAAAAACTGGTCCAACCGAACCGCTCGGATTGCAGATGCAGGCACACCTATGGTGCTTCAGCGTTTCTGCAAGTTCACCGTACTCCAACGCTTGTGTACCACATATTCCTTCAGGCTCCATTTAGTTATATCTTATACATAGACATAAACACCGAAATATATATTATATTAGAAAGATATAGACACAAAATACATGTATACATATTTTATGTTTGACAAAATAAATACACAAAACACACAAAATATTAAAAAATCCATAATCCCCCATCTTCTACCTTCACCACCATCACCACTAAAACTTTTAATCTACCAGCACCTATTTTTTTCTCAATCACCATTCATAAAACCAAAAATAAATTATCCATATATCAAAAAATTCTAATAATTTCAACAACAAATTCAATAATATTCAAAAAAAAAAAAACAAAGATGAATAATAAAAAAAATTAAACTTTGTATTAGAAAAAAAAATTAAGAAAGAGGCAGAAAGAATGGACAAAAAGTAGAATCAGAAAGAGGAAAAGAGTCAGTGATGCGACCCGCGAAGAGGAAGAGAGGGAGTAGCAGACTGAAGAGGAAGAGGGAGAGAGACACTGTTGCTACCCGCGAAGAGGAAGAGAGGGAGAAAGAGAAAGAGACGAGGAGGAAAAAAAAAGAGAAGACAGTGGATCTAGACAAGGAAGGAGGAGGCATGATGGATCTAAATCAA
>NC_029793.2:19443482-19451936 GCF_000816755.2 Arachis ipaensis
TTTAATATGAAAACAAAATAAAAATACTTATGATAAAGAAAAAGAATTAATCTCTACATACAAGTCATTTAACTAAACAAGTCCAACAAGTCATTTACACTCACGTGCCTCTGCTGCACGTTTTTATTCTTCTCCTTCCTTTTCGTTATTTTTCTCTTTCATTATCGTCGTTACCAGTACCACTTCCTCCTCCTCCTCTTCCTCCTTTTTTTTCTTTGGACTTTCTTCTTCGCCTTCTTTTTCCTCCTTCTCCTCCATCATCTTCATCTTCATCATCATGATCATCATCATTATAGTCATCGTCGTCTTTTTCTTATACATATCGTCGTTATCGTTATCGTAGAATTTTTGCTATATTAATGGTGTTGCTTGATCCAAAATTTTTTCCATAGAATTTTCTCAAGTTTTTTCTTATTTTACTCTTTTAACAAGAATAAAAAAAATTAAACAAAGAAGAAGAAGAAACACATAATGCTGCAAAATTACTTGGAAGAAGATGAACCTATACTCATTCAACTAAAAGAAAGAAAGAAATAAGAAAAAAAAAAGAAAAAATGCAGCATTAAAGAAAATATTTTTGTGTATCTGTAGCAAATTTCGGTGTAAAACTAAGACATTTATGTGTATTGTTAGGAATTTTTTATATATTTGTACTGATAAGTTCTGTATAATTCAAAACTCTTCCTCCTCCTCATCTTCTGCTGCTACTTTTTCTTCTTCTTCTTTTTCATCATCATCATCGTCACTTTCTTTTTTTCTTACTCATCTTTTTCTTCTTGTTTTACCTTCTAAAGTTTCTTGTTGTTTTACTCTCTTAACAAGAATAAAAAAAAATAATCAAACAAAGAAGAAGAAGATATAATGCTACAAAATTACTTGAAAAAGGATGATCCTACATTCATTCAATTAAAAGAAAGAAAGAAATAAGAAAAAAAAGAAAAAAAATACAGTATTAAAGAAAATGTTTTGTGTATTTATAGCAAATTTCGGTGTAAAACTAAAACATTTATGTGTATTGCTAAGAATTTTCGGTGTATTTGTACTGATAAGAAGAAGAATAGCAACAACAACAGCAAGAATAAAAAGAACGATGAAGATGATGAAACACACGAAGAAGAAGAAGGAACGCGAAGAAAAATGAGGAGAAATGCAAAGGAGGAGGAGGAGGAGGAGGAGGAGGAGGAGGGATGCGGGATACAAACATTGGATGAGCGCGATTTCACACGCGCGTTATGTAAGTGAATTTTGTTAGGTTAGGGTTAACTTGTATGGACTTGTCTGCCAAAACTACTTGTATATGTAGCAAACTGAAAGAAAAAATAATAAAATAAAATTATATAATTATTTAACTCGGTCACAAATTATTGATTTTTTTTTATAAAATAGTTATTGTTTTTATATTATTTTTGTTCTAGATTGATTTGATTATTCTTAAAATGTTAGTGAAAATATGTATTTTAAATTTTTGAATATTTTAAATTTTTTATTTACATGAGACCGAATCTACCGATTTATCCAATAAACTAATAACTTGATCGGTTTAATTACCGATTCGATTCAGACAATTATAATACTAGTAGTTCTACCACTTACTGTAATATTTACACTTAAGTAATTAAATAACTAGAACGAAGAAATAATAATAAAAAATAGATAATATTTTAAATAAATCTGTGACTTATTTGTTTAATTACAGTTTAAAAAAATAATATTTTAATAACATATCAAAATTAAATTCTATAATTTATCATCTAATAATAAAAAAATATCTTTACATAAAAATAATGATAAAATCTTTATATTTGTAAACCTTTTGTGAGACGCTTTTTCCACGAAAGCATAATTGGTTCTTTCTGTAACAACCCCAACCATGTCTTATTATCCCTCCACTTTACTATTATATAAACATGTTATTTATAAGTTTAACTTTAATACAAAAGCATCTAACCTTATTTGATATAATTCTCATTCGATGTCAAAAAAGAAAAAAGAAAGCAAAACATAAGCATCTAACCTTATTTTTCTTTTAAATAACCCTTTAAATAGTATATGAAAAGATAGTTACACCAATAATATATTGTGCTAAAATTAAATAATTTTCTTGTAACACATGTTAATATAATACTACAAATCTCTTTCTTAAGAAAAATTGTTATACAAAAACAACTATTCTCGACTTTGAAGTTTAAAAACTATACAAGATAACTACATAAAAATTAAAAAAAGTATATTATAAATTCTTAATAATAAACTCAAAACAGACTGTTTGCTCCAATCTCCTTTACCAAGATTCAACCCCACGCCAAACCTGAATAATCGCTCTGTCTTGGTGTCCTTTTCGGAGTAGCCTCCAATAATAATATAATATAATCCCAACACTGCTGCTCTTCGGGTTGGAGGGGACCAGCTACAGAACAACATGATGTCGTACTCGTTTGGTCACACAGGAATATTTGGTATCTTTTATACTGTCTACATTTTACTGGCAGAATTCAAACATAAAATAGTGTATCTTATCATACTTTATTTTTTACTTTTAGACAAATTAGACACCATTTTTATAAACATCAAGAAGATTTTCTTAAATTTTTTCCCAACATTGAGAAATATTTAATAGTTCTTTTCTCTTTTATTATCTCAATATATTTTATAATGTAAGTAAAATTATTTTTATATAAAGGCTAACTTGTTATTTTATATTTTGGCAACTAGCATATTTGAAAGTTCTCAGAACTCTTCTCACAATTACTATGATATTTTGAAAAGCAAGTTTAAGAACTGCGAGGAAACATCCAAGTTGAAAGTTGAAACTAGTCAACTTATAAGGATACTGACAGTTCCTTTACAACCAAATTTGAGTTTAAATTGACTAAAGAATTCTCTATTTAGGTGGCAAATGTGATCAAAATAAGACTAATTTAAAAAAAAAAGGATAAAAATTAAAATTTTACTTATAAAAGATAAAAATAAGTAAAAATAAGATAAAGATAACATAAGAACAAGCAGTTTAATACGCTCCGCAAGCGGATGGATGGAAGATGTCAATAATCCACAACTTGGATAAGTTCTGATAAAATGGTTGAGGAAGATGCATGCGACGTGGTAACACGAAGGAAGAGAGAGGCGCGGCGGAGCTAGGACTGCCGGCGACAAAAACAAAAAAAGAGATGTTGGGCTTGAGGGAGAGAGAGCAAGCAGCAATATTCAGAAAGCATGCGTGCAGGCGCGTGCGACGCAGAGGAAGATAAGGAAAGAGGGAGACGCGACAAAATTGGGGCTGCCGGCAGCAAAAACAGATACTATGCTTGAGGGAGAGAGAGCAAACAGTGATCTTCAGACAATGCAAGCTAAGAGTGATCTTCAAAGAGCGCGTGGAGCGCAGTAAGAGTGATATTGAGAGGGCGCGTAGAGTGCGATAAGAGTGATCTTCATAAACGCGGTAAAAAAATGCAGACAGAACTGATGAAACCAAATGAGAGAAGTGTAGACGGAACTGAATGCACAAACGGAACTGTCGGTAATAAATCTCTATTTATTTTTAGAAATTATAGCCATAGTGAATGATCTATTTCATGAATGGTAGTTGTTTCCTGTGAAAACAGGGATAATTAAGACTAGGCAGCATTTTCACTTGAATGTATGTAATAGAGATTCGTCGGATTTTGAGCTAAATTGGAAGATTAATTATTCATTGTGAAATAGGAGGATACAATAGCTTATATATCTTTTTCACGGAGGATACGATAGCTATGATACTATAATAAAATTTAGAGAGAGTGCTCAAAGATATAGAAAAACTGTGAAAGAAATAAGAAAAAAAAAAGATAAAGAATATTTTTTTTATTGAAATTAATTGTTGATTGAAATATATATATATAGTATTATCTATGAAAGATAAAAATAAATAAAAATAAGATAAGATAAAAATAAATAAAGATAAGATAAGAACAAACGGTTTAATACTGGATGTCGTAATATTCTTTAGACTGATAAACATTTTAAATATAACTCGATAGAATTGAAGTCCGTTATTCTCCTACAAAGTATGTGTTTATGTTTCAGAAGTCGAGTATACGAATATGTGAGTATTTGTAAAAGATATTGTAAGTTTGTAACACTCAAATCAATTTTATTATATACGAATATGCTAAAATTCTGGTGCATAGGATGCAAAGAGTGATGGATAAAGTAATTAGTGGGAACCAAAGTGCATTTATCAAAGGGCGGTTAATTAGTGATAACATATTAATAGCCCATGAATACATGCATTACTTAAAGACTAAGAAGTACAGTGAGTATGACTTAGTTCTTAAACTTGATATGAGCAAAGCTTATGACCGGGTTGAATGGAGTTTTGTGTAGGAGGTTATGAAGAGGCTGGGTTTTTTCAAAAAATAGATTGACTGGATGAAGGAATGTGTTACGACGGTTTCTTACTCTGTTACTGTGGAATGACACTCTCACGGCTTGTTTAAGCCAACAAGGGGACTCCGACAAGGAAATCCTCTTTCCCCCTATCTATTCCTAGTCTGTGCAAAGAGTTTATCTCATCTGTTTCACAGAGGAGAATAGAGACAACAATTTTCTTGGACTTAAATTAAACCGGAGATGCCCTACAATCAGTCATCTCTTTTTCGCAGACAACTCCATCCTCTTTAGTAAAGCAAATGTTCAGACATGCCAGAAATTAATGTAAATCCTACAAGACTACAGCAGAGTAAGCGGTCAGATTGTTAACCTAAATAAGTCTTCAGTCTTTTTCAGTCAAAATACTCCTCAGCAGGTCCGGGCGGAGCTTGCACAACTCCTTCAGATTCTACACGTTGGAGTCCAAGATAAATACTTGGGTCTACCTGCAATTATGTCACGATCAAAACGGAAAACATTTAAATACATAGAAAATAAGACTGCGAAGAAACTGAGCTTGTGGAAACGATCGCTATTATCAGTGAGCGGGAGGGAAGTGCTGATTAAGGCAGTGGAAACTGCGATTCCTATTTACACATTAAGCTGCTTTAAGATGCCAGAATCTCTCCTAGAGAATATCCAAAGGAAGATGATGTTGTTTTGGTGGGGCCAAAGGGATAATGAAAGGAAGTTGCAATGTGGTTGAGTTGGAACACTGTATATCGAGACAAAAGCCCTGTCAGGTAACAACCCTTCCTGGGCCTGGAGAAGTATGCTAGAAGGCAAACAGGTTATTGAAAAGGGTGTAAAATGACAAATGGGGAGTGGCAATATGATCCTTATCTTTGAAGAGCCTTGGGGTGATAACAAAGAAAAGATTCAGAGATCCCAATTAATTAATTCCAACCATAATCTACATTAGGTGAACCAATTGCTGCTTCCTGATGGGAATTGGAATACACAGCTCATCAACGATAGTTTTTTCCCAATATAGTTCAGCAAATTCTCCAGACTCAAAGAACAGAGCAACAAGATAAACTGATTTGGGTAAAGGACAGAAGTGGTACTTACAAAGTAAACTCAAGATACCGAATTGCATTCCAATTTTTTTATTCGCCAATAGAGTTCCTCCCAGAGGTCTTCAAGCAAAAAGATGTGTGGCAATCGATCTGGTCCTTACATTCCCCAGCAAAAGGTATTTTTGTGGAAAGCTATTCATGGAGGACTCCCAGTTAAGATCAAGCTACAGTTCAGATTTTCTAATGTGAATCCTCAGTATTTTAGATGTATAAATGAACTAGAATCAATTATTCATTGTTTAATTCATTACCCTTAAACTGAGCAAGTATGGAGGAAAATTGATAATTTTGCCTTACCTGAAAATACCACAGTGTTATGGAAATGGTGGAGGGAGATAGTAATTCAATGCGGTGGTGGAAACCAAGAAAAACAGCGATGGAGCCTTGCTGCAATCACCTTGTAGAAGATTTGGTTGGCACGTAACTTGCAAGTCTTCAAGCATAAAACGACCCCATGTGATGAAATTGTCAAAGAGGACAGGAAGCTCATAGAGGATTTCTTCTCCCGCAGGGTCCTCGCTTCTAATTCCCTTTTTTCTAATGTTATTTTTGTTTTGCTTATTTCTTTTTAAAGTTAATTTTATCTCATGTCAATCAATGTAATTGATGAAACCACATTCTCTTAGTGTTATCCTATTTTAGACCGTCTATTTCAACAAATCAATAAAATCCTTCCTTTGACAAAAAAAAAATTTCAAATTTCAAATTTTGATTTATAGACATGATAGTAAATTACCAGTGGTTAAAAATAGCTGGTACAAAATAGATAATTAAGTTATAATGTAAAAAAATACATTTATGTCTGAATATTACTAAGGTCTTATAATGATGAGTAAAGTATCGTTTTTGTCTCCAACGTTTGGGGTAAATTCTATTTGTATCCCTAACGTTTAAATCGTCCTATTTGTATCCCTAGCGTTTGTAAAAGTGATTTAATATTATCCTGCCGTCAATTACATATCATGAGTGCTTTAGTTTGAGTTTTAAAAATCTCTTCTTGAAGTTAGAATACAAATGTTTAGGATAGAATCGATGATCTACTCCGAAAAATAGCTCATCAAATGTTGAAACTAATTCCTACAACATTTATATAATTCATTTTTTTAGGGATATAATTGAATCTAAACACAAATAATGGGTATAATATTAAAATCGAACACATCCAAGTGAGACCTAATTGAGAATGAATACATCCAAGTGAGAATAATTAAAAAAAATATAATCTGATTTGTTAGTATAATTGATAGTAAGATAACATTGAATCACTTTTATAAACGTTAATGATACAAATAGGACGATTTAAACGTTAGAGGCACAAATAGAACTTACCCCAAACGTTGGGACCAAAACCATACTTTACTCTATAATGATTAGATCAACTTTATTTTTTTAATTGTTGTATTCACACTTAGACAAAAGTTGTGTTTATTACAGCCTTATAAGGTCAGTAGAAAGAAAAAAAATTATCCAAAAAAATAGAACTCAAAACGAAAGGACCAGCCAAAGTTGAAGCAATTTCCTACTACTTGCCTTTACTCTTTATTCATGAAGTCAAGGTCAAGCACTTAGACGAAAAGAGTAAAATAATGAACAAGTCCACAAAGAATCTAAGGTTACACAGTACACACATACAACCAAAATTAGTTAATTAGGATTAGCATGCATCACACGGCAATAATTTTCTCTATAAATACATCCACTCACACATGTACCTTCATCATTCATATATTAAACACATAACATTCTTCCTTTATCTCAGTAATCCAAAAACCACGAACCCAAATATGGTTATAGATTTCTTATCTCCTGGCTTAATTCCAACCATAGCAACAATATTAGCCACTTTTGTGGCCGTCGACCTCCTCCTGCGCCATATTCGTGGCCGACGATACAATCTGCCACCAGGCCCAAAACCATGGCCCATCATAGGGAACCTAAACCTCATTGGATCCCTTCCTCACCGGTCCATCGACGATCTTAGCAAAAAATATGGGCCCATCATGCATCTTTGGTTCGGCTCCCACCCTGTAGTTGTGGGTTCATCAGTAGAAATGGTCAGATCTTTCCTCAAAACCCACGACGCCGCCATAGCCGGCCGACCCAAATTCTCTGCCGGAAAATACACAACCTACAACTATTCCGACATAACATGGTCTCAGTATGGCCCGTACTGGCGGCAAGCGCGAAGAATGTGCTTAATGGAGCTCTTCAGCGCTAAACGCCTAGAGTCGTATGAGTACATAAGAAAAGAAGAGATGCAAAATCTGCTGAGTGATCTTGCCAACTCTAATAACAAAACAGTGTTGTTGAAGGACCATCTTTCAACTCTAAGCCTCAATGTTATAAGCCGCATGGTGCTTGGGAAGAAGTACTCGGAGAAATCAGAGAACGCAATTATATCACCGGACGAATTCAAGAAGATGCTGGACGAGTTGTTCTTGCTGAACGGTGTGCTTAACATAGGGGACTTCATCCCTTGGATTCATTTCTTGGATTTGCAGGGATACATCAAGAGGATGAAAGCTTTGGCTAAGAAGTTTGATAGGTTTATGGAGCATGTGTTGGATGAACACATTGAGAGGAGGAGAGCAGTGAAGGATTATGTTGCCAAGGACATGGTTGATGTTCTTTTGGAGCTTGCAGAGGATCCTAATCTTGAGGTCAAACTTGAGAGGCATGGCGTTAAAGCATTTAGTCAGGTACATATTGTACTCCCCAATCTCTTTCATCCTACTTTGTCACCTAAGATAATGGATTAGAAATAAGGAAGAAGGGAAAATGACATTTTGTTGAATTATTAGTGTTTTTAAATCATTGTCATAGTGGTCATTCCAGGAAAGTTGTCCAAGTTAAACTATGACTATCTTAACAATAAATAAATAAAAAATAATATACTTTTTGTAAATAAAAATGTGGTATGTTTATAATAAATTTTTTCTATTTTCTATATGTGTTATTGATTATTGGC
>NC_029793.2:19452018-19452547 GCF_000816755.2 Arachis ipaensis
CATAACTTGAACTATATTTCTTTTGACTTCTGATTTGTTGGTCACTGCAAATTTTTTTTGTTCGGAAGAAACTATTCTTCCTCTTCTTTTCTTTGGTACCGAATTAGGCATACCCAACTATATAAATTATATTTTAAATCAGAATAAAAATTACAAAAATAACCAAGTAGCTAAACATTACAGTCTAGTGAAATTTCGAGGCTAACATTTTTAGTAAAAAAAATTGGTTATAAATGCCAAAAAATATAAAAAAATATATATTGATCACCAATTTTTTTTTAAATCTGTAACTTTTCTTAATTACTTTCAAAAAAGGATTGATCGGATCATATGTGGAACGATTAAAATTGTGACTAGTATATATTTCATTCATCAAATATGTAGAGGTTGAAATTGAGACTAAGTATAGCATCTTTTGAAAAAAAAAAAAGGGGGGTAATATCTGCTCAACGAACTTTTTTAACTATGAAACAACAAGAAGCAAAAACAAATTTAACAAATATTCATGCTCAATTCGGAGTTACGTTGA
>NC_029793.2:19452969-19456248 GCF_000816755.2 Arachis ipaensis
CACGAAGATATTTACTTAATAACACGATCTCTTTGCGCATTGATTAGAATAACCTATTTCATTACTTGCACCTTTGATACTAAAAAGTTTGATTGAATAATTTGTTGATCCGCTTTGATATAAATATTGAGTAGGATTTAATAGCTGGTGGAACAGAGAGCTCTGCAGTTACTGTAGAATGGGCAATTTCGGAGATGTTGAAAAAGCCAGAGATTTTCAAAAAGGCAACAGAAGAACTAGACAGAGTGATAGGAAGAGAGCGATGGATTGAAGAGAAAGACATTGTTAATTTACCTTACATTAACGCCATCGCTAAGGAGACAATGAGGTTACACCCGGTGGCCCCAATGCTGGTGCCACGGAAAGCCCGCGAAGATATTAAGATCGACGGCTATGATATCCCGAAAGGGACACAAGTGCTAATCCATGTTTGGACCGTTGGCAGAGACCCCGAGATATGGGACAACCCAACTGAGTTTCAACCCGAACGATTTCTTGGTAAGGATATTGATGTGAGAGGCCATGATTATGAGTTGTTGCCATTTGGTGCTGGTAGAAGAATGTGCCCGGGTTACCCTCTTGGACTCAAGGTGATTCAATCAAGTTTGGCTAATTTGTTACATGGCTTTAATTGGAGACTACCTGATAATATGAAAAAAGAAGACTTGAATATGGAGGAAATTTTTGGGCTTTCAACTCCAAAGAAATATCCTCTTGAGGTGGTCATAGAGGCTAGACTTCCTAACCGTCTTTATTCCATCTGAGTACTAGGGTTAAGTGTTTTGGAATAATTGTGAGCATTGTGTGCTGCTATGAAGTTTAATTTCATGAACTCCCTCTCTCCTTTCCCCTGGAGAAAAATAAGAACTACTTTGGATCATATTGTTATGATGGTCAATAGAACCTCCAAAACTAGTAAGTGATGGTTATGATTTTTTATCTATGATCACGGTTGTAGTATCTAAATTCTGACACTTTAGGCTATATTTTTTTTATTGTGACCATAGGTTATTCTATGATTACGCGTAAAAATTATGACCATAATCTAATTTATAGTCACGATTTTAGTGTGACCATAGCTTATCTATCGTCACTCTATTTTAAAACCATGAACATAGATTAGACTGTAGTTACCCTTTTAAAAAATTGTGATCATAACCTACTCTATGGTCACTCCTGTTTTAAACCGTGACCATAGTTTATTCTATGGTCACCCTTTTATATAACGGTGACCATAGCCTAATCTATGGTAAGGTTTTAGCGTGACCATAGCTTATCTATGATCATCCTATTTTAAATCCTATTTTAAAACCTTGACCATAGCCTTCTCTATGGTCACAATTTTAGCATGACCATAGCTTATTTATGGTTACCCTATTTTAAAACCATGACTATAGTCTACTCTATGGTCACTTCTGTTTTAAACCGTGATTATAGCTTATTCTATGGTCACCCTTTTATATAACCGTGACCATAGCTTAATCTATGATACAGTTTTAACGTGACTAACTGACTATAGGTTATCTATGGTCATCCTATTTTAAAACATTGACTATAGCCTTCTCTATGGTTTTCCTTTTATAAAACCATGACCATAACTCACTCTATGATCATCATTTTAAAAAATCGTGACCATAACCTTATCTATAATCACGGTAAAAATTGTGACCATAACTTATCTATGGTCATCCTATTTTAAAACCACGAACATAACTTATTCTGTTTTCTAAGATTTATTATTTTTTTTTTAAAAAAACATAATCACATTCCAGAATTATTATCATCACAAAATAAGTCTAAAAAGGAGAAATTCAGGAAATCTAAATCATAAAATTTACATTATAAATTAGATATGTTTTTAGTCCAAATAACACAAATTAAAATAAGACATAATTTATTCATTACATGTAATACCAGATAAAGTCTCTTAAAAAAATACAGAAGACATAAAAATATTAAATTTAGATAACTAAAGTATATATGAGACTCATCCCATCTCATATTTCTATGAAACATAATATTTTTTTTATATTATGTCCTTCTGCTAGCAAAAAAAATAAATATGTTAAAACGGAACAAAAATACTTTCGATGACATAGAACAGTTGAGTAATGAATATGTGACACAAATTTAATAAGTCAATCAACATTAAAAAGGACTATATTAACAAGTCAATCAAAAATAGAAAGGTACCGTAAAAAAAATTTCAATGACAATAAAAAAAATTTAAGTCAACTAATGCAGTTGTGTCTTATTCTATTTAAAATCTGACACCAATGCTCTAAGTATACCATTCTTATAACACTTTGTTTGGATGAAAGATGGAAAATGAAAAGAAAGAAAATGGGAGAAAAGAAAATGGAAGAAAAGAAAATGAAAGGAAAAGTTAATTTTTTTTATGTTGTTTGGATGAAGAGAAAATAAATGGAAAGAAAATAGGAGAAATTTTTTTTTTGTTTAGATAGAAAGAAAAGTAAGAAGAAAGAAAATCATAACTAAGTGAAATTACATTAACATCCTTCTCTATATTATATATAAATAATACTATATCAATATATTTTTACCATTGTTTCTATAAAGGGTAAATATGTCTTTTACCATTGTTTATACTTTTTTAACCAGTTTTCATCTCATGTCCGAGAAGAAAACTTTTCCATTGCCTCCGTACCACTTTTATGTTTTTCTTCCTATTTTCTATCTTAATCCAAACAGAGGAAAAATTAATTTTCCCTTTATTTTCCATCCTTACGTTTTTCTTCCACCCAATTTTCTTTAAACCAAACAATGCATTAATGAGCTTCTTAGTTGGAGAATTGGATTTGGAGGGAATTGGGAGAAACGACATTGTTTGGGGGAGGGGTTTTAAAAAAAAAATAGAAAAACCGTGACCATAGATATGTTTACGTCACTCCTCAAAATTGTAGTTACCATTTCGTAAAATCGTGACTATAGACCCTTTTAGGTCACTCTTTTTTAAAAATTGTGATCATAGACTCTTTTAGAGCACTCCAAAATCGTGATCATAGATCCTTTTAAGTCACTTCCAAAATCGTGACCATAGACCAAGTCATCCTTTTTTAAAAAACTATGATCATAAATTTTTTTTTGTCACCTTCAAAACTATAATCATAAATCTCTTTAGGTCACCTCAACATTGTGACTATAGATCCTTTTAGGCCACTCTTATTTTAAAAACCGTGACCATCTTTATAAAAATTTTTTGTTGGGTCTTGATACTTCGATCATTTTTATAGTCGAATAAATTTTTATTACTAAATT
>NC_029793.2:19456620-19461967 GCF_000816755.2 Arachis ipaensis
AATTTATTTTTTTTTAATTTTTATTTTAAAGAATTCAGTCATTGGGGACAAATTTCGAATTTATTGAAGTAACTTGTCTCTATATAAAAAGGTGAAACTCACGTGTAATTATCTTCATATATAGGTAATAGTTGAGAGTAAAATTCTAAAAATTGGATCGATTATCGAACCGTTTTAGTTACTGATTTATTGGTTTACTGGTCTAACTGTGCTTCAATTGAAAAAAACCGTTTTATATCAAAATAATAAATAAATTATAAATAAACATCTTAAAATATAATTATAATCTAATATAAATCTTAAAATATCTTTTAAATTTAGAACACTATATAAAACGCCATCAACAAAAATCATGTGATTTTATTAAAATACACCGACACAAAAATTAAATAATAAAAAAATATCTAATATCAGCATAAAAATTTGTCATCAATCATTAATATTATAACTTTTCATTCACTACTTGTAATGTAATATATTTTCAAACTAGATCTATTTTTTTCGTAAATTAGAAGTCACCTTAGAGGCCTAAAACCATTCCACCAAAACTATCTCAGAAGAGGGTTTGCTTTAGAAATTCTTGAATCCTTAAGCAATCAGGGCTTCGGAGCAAAAACATTAAAATAAATTATCATACTCCAATGCTACAAATGCAAAATACCACACAGAAATCCAATCAGAAGCAAAAATGGCAAGATTAAATAAAAAGGGATTCATAATCATAAGAAAACAAAGGATCAAGAAACAAACAACGGCATGCAAATGCATTTAGAATTTCACATAACACAAATAGGTAGAAGCAGCAAAAAAATGCAGAAAAGAGAAAGTTATCTTGCTGAAGAGTTCTAGTGGCGAATTCAACGCCACTGGTAGATTTGGACTCCAAAAAAACTAGTTGCGCGTGAACTTCGAGAAAATGTTGGATTTGCCAATGCCAGAGTCATCGATAAAGACGATCTTGAAGAGGTAATCGTACTCGTGGTCCACCTTGCGAGCCATGAGATCCTTCTTCTCCTTCTCCGATTTCTCGAACCTAAAACCAGAACTCAAAAAAACCAAAACAAAACAAAAGGCGAAGCCACAAAGTGAAGAACAAGCGACCGAGCCACTGACCTTTAAAGACGACACCGACAGACTGTTGATTGATGGACGACGCCGACCAGACGCCAGAGAGAAGATGCAAATGACCAGTTACAGACCCAAAAAAATTTATGTTAAGGGATAAAAATAATATACATTGCTATTAAAAGATATATTAATCCAAATTTAAAAAAATAAAAGTGTACATTAATTATTTGAATACAAAAAAAAATAAAAATAAAAAATTACATTAGCTGCTAACTTTCTTTTCTTCAAATCTTGAAGGTACTTTTTTTTTTGTTTTCATAGTCTGAAAATGTTGAATAATTATTTCATTATCAACTTGATTGAATGTCTCTCTTTTTATATAACCAAACAATCATTCAACCACTCGTCTCCCATTCAATTACGAAGTGGACTCTTTAATCGATTGACTTTAAAAATTTATATGCAACATAATTACATATAATGAAATAGAATGAAAGATAAACAAATAAATAATAAAGATCACTAAATCGAAAATAAAATAAAATACATAAATTTATGAAGAGAATAAAAAATTAGACTAACACTTAAACTATAATAGTTTGGATTAAAATTTGTAATTGAAAATATCAAAAAGAAAACAATGAAATTAAAAGATACATAGAGTCATAGAGAGTTATATAAAAAAAATAGAGAATTTAAAATTTACCTTTTGATGAAGAAAAAATGACCATTAGAAAAGAAATAGAAAAAAAAAGTTAAAACTAAGAAGAGGGTTTAAAAAAATAAAAAAGTGGTGACAGTTGAAATTTGAGAATGAGAGAAGACTAAATTTGATTAGGTTAACTAATAGTTAAAATGATAAAAAGATAAAATAAATATAAAACTTTAAATAATTGGGATAAATTAATTTATAGTGGGATCATTTAAAATTTAAAATGGGGGCATATTATATATGTATATTTTTTTTGTTTAAAAAATAAAATGAGACTGGGGGCATATAATAATATGTATATTTTTAAAAGAAAAAAATTAAAATAAGAGTGGGGGCAAGTGTCCCTCCATCAAACTACATGGGTCTGTCCCTGCAAATGACGGCAAGAAGATGAAGATAGCGGATGGGCCGAGAGTTCACAGAAGAAGAGAGTAGGGGTTGGAGACTTGGGGGCTGTGGCTACATGGACAAACAGCGGCAGTGGATCGACGGACCGGTGGCGACAGTAGCTAGGGTTGGAGAAGGGGGCTTGTGTGAGAGAGTGAGTGAAGAATGAAGACGGAAGAGTGTGAGCTGTGCAGCTAAGGATGGATAGTTTAAAGTTTAAACGTTTAAGCAAAAAATAACACCGTTTTTACGAAATTGGCCAGTTTTCGATCCGATCCAACCAACCAATTCCTGGCCGATTCACCGGTTTTTATTTTTACGGTTTTATATGTTCGATCGGACTGTTAATGCTGCTGGTTTGTGGTTGGACCGGTTCGACCGATCGGTTCAATTTGGTTTTTAGAACCTTGGTTGAGAGTTATTAGATAATAATTTACAGTATTGCTACACATGCAAGTCTTTTTGACAACCAAGTCTAACTAAATTGGTTAAAGCTCAACAAAAATCAATTTTATTAGTGAGAGCGTGAATACACGCTCCAACTCCCAGCCACTAACGTGAATACTCATATCCTTCTTCTTTGCGTTCTTCATTCTTCTTCACATTCCTTCTTCTACTTCTTCACGTTTCTTTTTTTTTCTTGCATGTTTTCTCTCCATCGTCGTTCATCTATTATTGTTGTTATTGCTGCATTTTTTCTTTTCTTTTCTTCCTTTTCTTTCTAGTAATTTTGCAGCATTGAATTTTCTTCTTTGTTTTTAGTTTTTATTACTCTTAAGAGAGTGAAACAAGAATAATTATGAAAAAATGAAATAAGAAGAAGAAGATGAAGAAGGAAAAGATTAAAAAGAAGAAGAAGCAGCAGCAGAAGATAAGGAGGAAGAAGAAGAGTTTTGAATTATGCAGAATTTAATAGAACAAATAACAACAAAATTTCTTAACAATAACATATAAATTTCTTAATTTTCACACCAAAATTTTACTACAAAGTACAAAAATGTCTTCTTTAATGCTGTATTTTTTCTTTTTCTTCTTTTTATTCTTCTTTGTCTTTTTCTTTTTTATGTTGCTCTTATTTCTTCTTTTAAGAGCATTGCTCTTATATTAGACTTGAATGAATATGTTTGTAATGTTTTGTAATCTTATTTAGTTGAATGAATGTAGGTTCCTCATCTTCCTAGTGATTTTGTAGTATTATGTGTTTCATCTTCTTTGTTTGATTTTTTTTTTTAATTTTTATTCTTGTTAAAAGAGTAAAATAAGAAGAATCATGAGAAGGTAAAACAAGAAGGAAAAGATCAATAAGAAAAGAATAAGAAGATGATGATGATAATGAAGAAGAAGGAGGAGGAGGAGGATGATGAGGAATTTTGAGTTATCATTAAGTAATTTTAGTGTATTCTGGATTTAAATAATGTACACTTTTGGTTTGTACTTATTTTGAATTGAGTTCGTTTGTGTGATGTCATCATTAAGTAATTTCAGTATATTTTGGATTTAAATAAGGTGCACTTGGTCTGTACTTATTTTGAATTGAGTTGTTCGTGTATCGTCAGTAATTTCGGTGCATTCTAGATTTAGTTTTGATACATTCTAAATTTAAATAAAGTGTATTTTTAGTCTGAACTTGTTTTGAATTTAGTTTGTTTGTATGTCGCCATCATTAACAAATTTTGGTACATTTTAAATTTGAACGGTTATACACATAAAAAGAAGAAGATGATGATGATGGAGTAGGAGGTGGAAGAGGAAAAGGAAGGAGGAGATAAAAAAAATTCAAATGAGAAAAGAAGGAGGAGGAGGAGGAGATGGAGTTGGTGGCATGGTGGTGATGGCGACGACGATAATTAAAAAAAAGATAAAAAAGGAGGAGGAGAATAAGACGACAATGATGACAATAACGATAATAATAATGATGATGATAATAATAATGATAATGAAGATGGAGGAGAAGGAGGAGCAAAAGGAAGGAGAAAAAGAAATTTAAATAAAGGAAGAGGAAAAAGTGATGATGGTGACAGCAATAATAATAACGAAATAAGAAGAAGAAGAAGATGCAATAGCCAGAAACGGAGCTTTGTGTAGACAATGGGGCCATGACTCCCAAAAATAATTGTAACAAAATTAGTAGTTCTTGTCTAAAAAAAATAAAGTTAGCTCATTTGATTAAATTGATATTTTTTCATTTTGTTTATCCGTGTTCAATACTCACCTTCACCACTTACTTGTTTTTGTGTGTTGAAATTGAAATGAAAAAATCCTCTCTAATTTCTTCTCTCATACATTTTTATTTTATGTATTATTTTAATTTTAGAGAAATGTAGCATAACTAGTAGAAATACTAGTTGCTAATAAAAAATTATTATTAGAAGAGGTGCTCATGAATTAAAATTTTTAATAACAATTTAGTTGAATTTGGTTAGATATTTTATTTAATTGTAGAATTTTTTTAATAATTTAGTCAAATATTTTAGTTATTTAACCGTTTTTCAACTAACAATTTTACATAAAAATAAATGCATGTAATTTTCATCGCATAAAAATTATTGATTTCTTTCATAACTTGTTTTTACTTGTAATTTGCTCCAGCAAATTACGAATATGGCTATATTTCAAAACTACTATTGATACGTGTTTCAAATATTCGTGATATGAAAAATTAAAGAGTTCAAATATTATTTAGTAATTATTAATTTATAATTTTAAATATTAGAATGTTTAATTTAATTTCTTGTATTTTGATTTTGGTTATTTAGTTATTATTAGGTTGGACTTTGTATTAAGGATAAACAAGAAGATAAAAATTTAACTGAAAAAGATACATTGAAATTAAAATTAAAATTAAATACAAAGAGAATCACTCAACTTTTTATCCAATTTTTTGATACAATAAGAAAGAGATTCTTCAATCTAACTTATCTACATCATAGTTTGAAAGTTGAATCGAAGGACTCACTCAATCTTCTATCCAATTTCTCGATACAATAATAGATGGACTCACTCAATCTCACTTGTTCACACTATGATTTTATCACGAAAATAAAAAGTGTTTTGGCACTATTCTAATTTCTCTATAAAAGAAATCCTAAACCCAGTAACATAAATCCTAATCTAATAACTAAATAAACAAAATTAAAATATATAAAATTAAATTCAACACTCTAATATTTAAAATATAAA
>NC_029793.2:19462060-19469475 GCF_000816755.2 Arachis ipaensis
AGCTATCTTTATTATTTGTAAATATATGAAAATACTTTGAAAAATAAAACATATTTAAATTTGAGGGCAAATCAACCTAATAAACTAAAGGCATGCAAAAATTACGGTAATCACCCAAAAAAAATACGTTACGTATATGTTTCTAATGAATATTTCTATGTAAATCGACATAGGTACACTCGATTTAGTTTTGTAGGTACTAAATCGAATTAGTATCACTTGAATTAGTATGTACATATGTAAATCAAAAGAGGTTGATTCGATTTATATAGACACCTAGTAAATCGATAGAGAAAATTTTGATTTACTCATTCGAATAATAAGCAAGTAAATTGACTGGTGGTGTTTTGATTTACATGGACGGAAGCCAATGAATAAATCTACACAATATAATTCGATTTACTAGGAGACTTATGATCATACATAAATGGATGCAAGCTATTTCGATTCACTATGGTACAAACGTATATAAATAGCTGTTGAATGTGAATTCTTCATTATAGTGAGCCTCACAATGGCTAGTGATGAGAGTTTTTTAGTTTTAGTACACTATAGAGGGTCGATTAAGAAAAAAACGCATTCTGGAATTAAGTTTACTGATAAGAATCTGCTTAGTATTTTTCTCAAACCTTCAATGAGTTTCACCAAGTTCCAGAATACTATAATCCGACGATTGGGGCTGCAAGGCATGGGTGGAGAAGTTATTCTACAAAATTTCGACTTTCGTGTTGCGAGATTATGTGAAGTATGATTCGTTCGTTATAGGCAGCGACGAAGATTTGCAAGTTTTGTTCCATTGTCGTCGGCAATTTCTCAAGGTGAGGACCCCTGAGCTGTTGGCCAAGCTTCTGGATGTGGTCTCTAGTTTAAGAGGTTCTAACTGGAATCCTCAGTCTGCAGCCACAGCAGCATGTTCTAGTTTTCGGCCTATTGGTGCCTCTTCTTCTGTGCCCGTGCTTGAACCTGAGGCAGTTTTGGTTGCCTCCTCATCCTTCGCTGCTGATCTAAATCGCACTATTGACGGACAAATAGGTGACACTGGACCCTTCGGACATGTTGCGATTGTGATGACTGACACTCCTAAATTGGTACCTGAATTGGTACCAGAATCAGGACAGGATGTAGCACCGGATGGTGTGGAACATGTATTTTAGGATGATGATGATGATGATGTGGAGCATGCCACGATTGCCAATGATAGCGATGAAAACATAGCGAGAAGTACTCGAACTGAGGGTGCTGGAGCAGCTAGTTTAGGAACTTAGCAGTACCCCCCGCACTTTTCATCCTTGGACTTGGATGCCATGAGACAGCATGGTGTACCTGGCGTGCCTGTCGGATTTGGAGCCAAAGACACACAGGATACAGGAGAAGTAGTTGAGTTCTAGGTTGGGCAGCAGTTTCAGGATAAAGAGGAAGTCGTACTGAGCGTGAAGACCTATAGCATCCGACGTGAGATTGAGTATAAAGTGTTGGAATCCGATTATCGCAAGTACCATGGGAAGTGTAAAGAATTCGGCAACGGGTACACATGATTGATTCGTATTACTTTCCGCCAGCGCAGAGATATTTGGGAGGTAAAATGGTACAATGGACCGCATACTTGTCTGGCCACTTCGATATCTAGTGATTACAATAGGCTGATTACCATGTGATCTCTGCCTTCATACTGCCTAGGAACACAGAAAACAACTAGTAATCAATTGAGTACCTTATCGCCAGGGGCCAGTGAAAGGCGTCAAACCCATCCGGTCTGAAACCGAGAAAGCGCCAGAAGATCCATGACTGGAGAAGTTGCAGTGGACCTGCCAACTTAACCACGTGCTTGTTGGCCACACGACATAGGCACCTGTATAACCACGACCCCAGCTATATCTGCCCATGTCCTCTCACCTCGCTACGTAGGGCAACCACCTGATATGCATGCGTGTACCAGACTTGTCACCGAAGAGCTGCGTTGATAATAGCATCATGATGTCGCTCTCGCGTACCTCCTAATTGTCTCCTCATCTGTGCCTTCGGGAAGGTCACTAAATGTCTCCTACATCCAAGTGCACTTCATAGTAAACTTGTCGATGCAGCCTGGTGGCAGCAACATACCCAACAAATCCTGGAACCAAACCCATGCCGGACGGTCGTCGTCGATATATCGCTCGAAGTCCGTCAGACAACCGCTGACGTACTGTTCGTGGATCGGGAGCCCTAGCTAGTAGGCTACATCCTATAGCGTAATCATGAACTCACCGAATGGTAGATGAAATGCGTGCGTCTCCGGCCGCCATCTCTCCACAAATGTACTCACTAATGGCTCATCTAACCTAAACCAGTGGTCGTTGAGTCTCGTAAGATGGGCTAGTCCAACCATCTGCAGGTACGACACGATCCTATCATCTAACAGCATACCATGCTGCCTTCTCATGCTCGTGATACAACGGTGGGACTGCATGACATGGAAAAATTCTCTTACAATCATAACACTTTTCAACACAACATTCACCTAAAACGGATAATTTTAATCGAAAAATATTTTAACCAAAATAACATTAAATTCTAACAGAACATAGTCTACCTACTATTTCCACCATAAAGCTAAAGTCTTTATTATATACCTACAAGTGTGCTATTTCTCGTTAATATAATCTTTGATAATTCAAATTTTTAAATAAATTAAAATCATTCTATACTTTAGGCTAATCTTCTGCTGTCTACATAATCCAAAACTTGAAATCCAAGTTAACTTAAAGATTCCTATCCCTATATGAATACTCTAATTACCATTCGAAGGTTAAAGAGTCTATTAATTATAATATTCAAATTCTAAACGGTTTAATATTACTAACAATCTTCTAACACACTACTACCTCTAAATCAATACTCTAACTACTACTTTAAGGTTAGACATTCTAATAATCAAATTCTAAGCGATTTAATATCACTAACAACGATTTATTTCTTATAAAAATAAAAAATAATTTGCTAACCTCTTCATGCACGCTACCAGTAATGTGTGCGACTTCATCCAACCGATAGATTTGATTTGGGTCGTCTTCCATTTCTGCGGTATCAAACTTGTAGCATAGCCTTACTTTCTCTGGATTTTCGGATGTGGTGAGGTACGGTGGTATAATGTAATTCGAATGAGATGAATTCAAATTCTATATATAGAGGGAATGAAAGTAAATCGAATTAGGGGGCATAGATTTATGTTAGAGCCACTTTATATGTAAATCGAATTGCACTGTTTCGATTTACCATAAATTAAAAAATCATAGGCTAAATCGACGCTACCTGTATCGATTTATTATGGGTGAGCTCAAAATCATGTGCTTCCCTAATAAATTAAAGCTACCTATATTAATTTACACTCTTCATGCTAATTCGAAATGCTGTTATTCAATTTATATTTTATTTTTGTAAATCGAAAGTTCCTCATTCGATATATATAATTACATACATTAAAGACATACGCATAACGTATTTTTTTAGGATGATTACGTAACTTTTACATGTTTTTAGTTTATTAGGGTGATTTGTCCGAAATTTTATTTATTTATCATTATTATTTAACCAAAGCAATAAGAGGCAGGGAATGAGAGTTGAGTACAACTGTACAATACCTCAAATTTAAATGCGGCGTGGAGGATATTTAACCAAATTAAAGCTGTTTACTCAAATTATTTACTTTTTGTATTTTAAAAGAACACTCATATTTTATTGTCCACTTCATTTAAATATTATGTAAGTCGTATTCTTATTTGGTTTACTTTATTTAAGTCTTTTTTATACTCTGCAGGTCCCTATAGTTTCACCAAATTTTTAATTAGGTTCCTATACTTTTTTTCTTTTCAATTGGGTCCTTAGATGTTAATTTTTTTTTTCAATTTAGTCCCTACCGTAACAAAACCGTTTAAATAACAGAATATTCTATTCAAAAATCGAATATTCTCCTAATTAAGTTATAATAGCTAATTAAACCCACTTCTATTTTTTAAAATACCAAAAACACCCTTGCCATTTTATCCAAAAACAAAGAACCCTAGTCAGCGCTTGTTCTCTGTGAAGTCACTGCGTTTCTCCTCCGATCCATTCGTTGGTGTCGTCCTCCATCTACGGCGGCGGCGTCGTCGTCGTCGTCCTTGGCGGCGTGAGCGTCCATCGTCGTCATCGTCCGTCATCCTTGGTCTGCGCTGCACTGCTCTGCGCTGGTCGTGCGTCTGCTCTACTCTGCTTCCCACTGGTGGTGTGTCGCTTCCGTCGTGTTCTCTCGCTGTGGATTGCTACGCCGCTACTTGCGTCGCCACACCTCGCCGCACCTCGCCTTGCTGCCTGAAGTCGATCTGCCAAAATCCCATATTTTTTCCAATTAACAATTTCTTCATTTTCATGGCAGATCCTTCCCATCTTAAACCCAGGTTAGATTCTAACTATCGTCATCCTAGACAATGGAGCTGGATTAGCTTTAAATGCCCCCTTTTATTTTGTTATGAGCTTTAATTACCCTTTAATTAATTAAAAATTGTTCCTTTTATGTTCCTTGGGGGCTAGAAAATATTTTGTGATATGATCCACTTACAGTTGGATAGGCTCACGTGGTTTTTGTTCATGGTTCTGTTCATTGAACTCTAATTAGCAGAGTTGTTATTAATCCTAAGTGACTCTGAAAAAAAGGGTTTTCCCGCGGGGGATGTTTAATGTTGTTATATTTTGTTAATGTTGAAATGTAAGTGGAAACCAAATAAAGCAAAAGAATTTGTCTTCTTTCTGTTTGATTTTGTTGGTTGCTTTTGCTTTACTTTCTAGCTTGCTTGGACCAATTGGTGTTTAAGGCTATTCCTCGCTTTTTAAGTGGTGCTGTATTGATTTAAACATGCACCAAGAAGTTCAGACTTAAAAGATGTTCAAATTTATATGATATTTGCTAGACTCCATCAAGGGAAACTATTAGTTTTCCATGGTGCTCTTTTTACTTTGGTGTGTTCTTGATGTGAATGAAAATTTGCAGCTCTTATAAGTTAAGACACAGATTCATATAAAATTGATGTCCTTGTTCATAAACGGTGAAAATAAAATCAAAATCCTATAGTCAAAGATGGTTGGTGCAGTTTATAATGATAACTGATTGCTTACTAAACAAAAAAATCAAAGTTAAAATCCTGTGACTCTGGCGAGGTCAGGTTTAAAGGAATTATTTATAATTTATTGCTGGAAAATCCTATCATTTGTTGTTATTTCCGATGTGATGGACCTTAGTTCAAATGTTTGTAATGTGCCTATTGTTGTTGTCTGTTGTAGAAGTTATAGATTTGTCAACTTTCCACCCCTTAGAAATGCTCTGAAAATTCATGCTTTGTTGCAGTTCAATCTTTTATCCATTGGTGTATTTGTAATGCAATCAGTTGATGAACGAGAAGAGGAATCCAAAGCGTCTGAAATCACTGTATTCCAAAATGCCTATGACAGACCAAGGTTTATCTCAGCAGAAAGAATTATACTCAATGAGCAGGAAGAATTATCTCAGCAGCACATTAATGGCAATAACTTTACTGATAGACCAAGGTTTTCCAATTCTAGCTTTCGGGAGGATCCATCTTCAGGAAGCACTTTGAACACTTCAGCGAATCCTTAGGATAGGCCAATTGGGAGTGCCAACAAGCTTGTTAGCAGTGGTCAAGAGGGGCTTACTTATGATGACAACTCAGGACATGGATTCTTAACTGACATCTTTGCTGAGAATGCAATCGTGGATGATACTAATTTGAACCCTTTGGAGTTCTTAGCTTCTCTGTTCCCTGGTTTTGCTGTAGAAAGCCTTGTGATAGTGACATTGGTTTCAATTCGGACATTGCTTCAAGTCTGAAACTATGCTTTCTATGGTTTTTATTTTTAGATTTCAAATTACATAGCCTTTTGATTTTCTATAGTATACCATGATATGATAAAGACATAAACTATATTTCATGAATCTACACAAATGTAAAATGTTACATGATCATAATAAATACTTGAATGATGGAAATTGAATTTTATATATACTTTTTACTACTATTTCTGTTTCATTTTATTCATTACTTTTTTTTGTATGTTCTTAAGATAAGGTATTTTGAAAGTCAAAAAAATAAAAAAAAATTATTTTTGGTACAATTTGTATATAAATAAGCAAAAGAATGATAATGACAAAATAAAAGGGATTATAGGAATATCTTTCATGTCGTAGAATCATTGAATAAGGATTATAGGAATATCTTTCATTGAATATTTATAGTTTTATCGAATTTTCAATTAGGTCCTTATACTTTTTTTCTTTTCAATTAGGTCCCTAAGGGTATACAGGTAATTTCACAATTTATTAACATTTTTTTGACGTTTAACGTTAACAAGGACTAAATTGAAAAAAAAATGATGTATAGGGATCTAATTGAAAAGAAAAAAAAGTATAGGGACCTAATTGAAAATTTGGTGAAACTATAGGGACCTGCAGAGTAATTAAACCAAAAATAATAGGAATCATGAATTGAGTAATGAATATAGTTTCTTTTTTGGAATTCCTTTCATGGAATTATCGCTCTCTCTTAATTTTCTCTAAATTTCCTCTGATTGATTAATTCTTCTCTATTCCTAAATTATACCCCTTACATTGGTGTTTTCATTGACCACTATTTTTCCATTTTTTTGGTAGTTTGGCGATCTCACTTCCAATGGAACAAATTGGAAGTGTAGCTGAATATTTTACTGCCTTTTTGTGTTATGTTCAAAGAGTAAATTTGAATGATGCTGAAATATTGAAGACATTTCTTAATGGATTGAAAACTTATATCCATAGAGAAATTATCTTTGATGATCCTAAAATTATTCGTGATGCTTTTTATTTGGCAAAGTATTATGAAGAATACTGGAGCAATCCATTTTCAGAAATTTCAAAGCCAAAATATCATCTCAACACCAAATCCAGAAAAGTTCATCAACAAAAATTTCCTATCAATCACTGTATTAAAGTTTGAAATCAACATTTTAAACAAAAATTCAAATCCAGAATTTCATAGTAGACACCACAGACCATCAACTGAACACAAAATCAGAAATTCAGAAGCATTAGTTAGTGAAATGGAGACAGTTCAGCAAGACCAGAAACATGTCCAAAGTGGACCCAATGAATCCGTAAGAGCAACTCCAATAGTTACTTTTTGGAGTCCCTATTACTGTGGCGTGTCAGAAAAAAAGGAACCAACCATTCGTGTCAGAAAAAAAGGGAACCAACCATTGGAATAAGATGAGAAGGAGGTCCTTCTCTTGGATCGAGAAGAGAGAGTCCCTCTGAGTGGAGACTCTTGTTGCCCAATAATAACTTGCCACTTGGCAAGTTATTTGAAAAATAAATAATTATATAAAATTTTTATTAATTAAATAATTATATTAAA
>NC_029793.2:19469519-19474998 GCF_000816755.2 Arachis ipaensis
GTTATGAATATATACATATATAAATACATGTGTGGTTTAATTTATTTTTAATGTATATTTATATTTTAATTTATAGTTTATACAAATAATTAATTTTGGTGACTAATTTTAATATACACTTAGCATAATCATAAAAAGAAATTAACTTAATGATATCTAATATTCACGTCAGATCTTTAGTCCCTTGGGCACACCTACTCTCTAGCAAAATAAATAATTCACTCAGGGATACAACCTTTCATCCCAATTACACACAATAGAATCTAACCTGTGACGGGGATATAAAAGTCATAACTGTCAAAGCTATGCCTATAGCATTGCAGCCCCCTGCCTGGGATTCAATTGCAGCCACATGGCTTGCAATATTTCTTGCCCTCCTTCTTACACCCGCTACATCCGCCGCCGGCGATATAAATTACCGCCAAGCCCAAAACCATGGCCCATTATCGAAAACTTCAACCTTATTGGGCCTCTCCCTCACCGGTCCCTGCATACTCTCAGCAAAAAGTATGGGGCCATCATGCACCTCCAGTTGGTTCTACCCCTATCATCGTGGGCTCCACAGCCCAAATGGCAAAGGCCTTCCTCAAAACATACAATTTGCAATTGCAGATCGGCCCAAACTTGCTGCAGGAAAATACACAACTTATAACTATTCCAATATTACTTGGTCCCAGTACGGCCCATACTGGAAAGTGGAAACATCCCCGCAGATTGTGCGCAACAGAATTATTCAGCGCGAAACACCTCCAGTCTTATGAGTAGATAAGGTCATAAGAAAGCAAGAGCTACGTGCTTTTCTGAATAAGCTGTTCAACAACGCCAACAAAACCATTGTGTTAAGGGACCATTTATCCACCTTAAGCCTCAATATCATGAGCTGCATGGTGTTCAGGAAGACGTACTTAGAGAACTTGGAGGATGCAATTGTATCGCCGGAAGAGTTCAAGAAGATGCTTGACGAATTGTTCTTGCTAAATGATGTGCTCAATATTGGGGACTTTCCCTTGGATTAACTTCTTGGATTTGCAGGGTTACATAAAGAGGATGAAAATGTTGGGTAAGAAGTTCGATAGGTTTATGGAGCATGTGTTGGATGAACACATTGAGAGGTGGAAAGCAGTGAAGGATTATGTTACAAAAGACATGAAGATTATGTTGCAAAAAACACGGTTGATGTTCTTGTGCAGATTGGAGAGGATCCAACTCTTGAGTCATCATGTAGTACTTAATTACTATTTATATTTATTTATTTTATCTTAAATATAAAATTTAGAAATAGGAAACAACCAAATTGGTCTAAAAATTTTTAAAACAGACATTTTTATTTTCAATGAATTATAGTTAACTAGGTGTTCGAAAAATATTTTGGCAAGGCTTATATTTTAAAAAAATATTATTATGCCCAAAATGAATAGAAACTCACTCAAAAGATCGAACTACTACACTTACCCGATGGCAGTTTAGCTCTACTTATGTGAATAAGTAACTAACTCCTAAGATATCTCCCACTTATCTAGAAGGGAATATTTATCCTCCCTCAAAAGGTAGAACTACTCTAAAAGGGGGTACTCTAAAAAGTGGTTATCTATTCTACTATAAATACACTGACATCTTCAGGTATATTTAGGACTCAATCTACTAAAAACCTGCCTAAAACCCTTGCTAACATAAGCATCAGAGGTCCTTGCAGGTACCACCCTCACCTCCTCACGAGGAACTCGAACAGCGGCACCTCGGCACCGGTACAAGTTGGACGCTGTCACAGAAGGAGCCCGAACCTCACGTCTAGGCCCAAATACAATCCGGTTTCAGGTAATCTTCATAACATTGGCGCTGTTGGCAGGGACTTGGAAGTCTACACCGAACCATGGCGGGCGAGCAATTTGAAGATGGACACACTGCATCTGAGTCCGAGACAGAACCTCATAACGATGACCGATCCCTTGTGATACCCCCACGACAAGAAGGAACAAGTAATCCTAATAGGAAAGGAACATCACAAAATTCTCAAAGCCAACAACTACAGCCAAAGGTACATCCACTTGAGAACGAAGTACTTCTACACCCAACTGAAATCCTAGGACTCGTACACGGACATCATGGCCGGTTAGAGTAACTCGAACAGGAGATCGAGCGACAAAGAAAAGCCGAAAGAGATCTATACGACGTAGAAGGGAACTTGAGGAAAAGCTTCTAAAATTAGAAGCTGATCTACGAAATCGGACTAACAACACTAAACGAGAAAAAAATCCTTTTGGGGGAGAAGACCCATTCATAGAAGAGATCATGTGTGCTAAGGTCCAAGGAATTTTAAAAGTTTTGATATGGATCTCTATGATGGCACAACCAACCCAAGACATCATCTCAACAATTTCAAAAGTAGGATGTATCTGGCCGATGCATCCGATGCAACTCGTTGCAAGGCTTTTCCGACAACATTAACCAAAGCAGCAATGAAGTGGTTCGATAGCTTACCACCCAGGTCAGTGACTTGCTTTGATAACCTAGTAAGAAACTTTCCTACCCAATTTTTAATTCAGAAGAACAAAGGGAAACATGCTCCAAGTCTCTTAGGGGTAAAACAAGAAGTATGAGAAACTCTCTGAGCTTATATGGAAAGGTTCAATAAAGTCTGCTTAGAAATACAGAATTTGCCATCCAAAGCAGTAATAATGGGATTAGTTAATAGCCTTAGAGAAGGTTCATTTTCTCAATCCATATCAAAGCAGCACTCGACCTCTTTATATGAAGTACAAAAGCGGGCAGAGAAATATATTAACATGGAGAAAAATTTTCGACTTAGAGATCCAGCTCCAAGGCTGAACCCAACCTACCAAGTTGGGGATAAGGATAAGGAAACAAAGAAAAAGATGAATACAGCTCGGAAAAGTCTCGAAGATACCACAACTACACCCCACTCCGAGTTTCTCTTGTTGATATCTACAGGGAGATCTGTCACATTAAAAGGCTTCCGCCTCCTCACCCCATTAAAGACAAAAAGGCTGGAAGTCGGACGGAATGCTGCGAGTATAAAAAATTATATGGTCTTTCTACCAACGATTATTATGATCTAAAAAATGTTATAGAAAAGTTGGTTAGAGAAGGTCGGCTAGAAAGATACCTCGCTGAAAGACGGCGAGATCAGCCACCACCAACCCTAATAGGCACATACACATGATAAATAAAGGATTTGCAGGAGGAAAAATTACTAAGTCCTCACATAAAAGGCATCTTAAGGAAGTATATCAAGTCAGGAAAGATTGCGGAGTTTTCGACTTACCCACAATCTCGTTCAATCAAAAAGATGCTCAAGGGGTGACACCTAGTCATGATGATCCCAAAGTAATCACAATGATACTTGCTAATATAAACCTCCATAGAAATTTGGTGGATCAGGGGAGCTCAGCCGACATATTATTCAAACCCGCTTTTGATAAACTCGGTTAGAAGAAAAGAAACTGAAGGCCTATCCAGACAACCTTTTTGGGTTAGGAGATACGCCGATCCAACTTCTTGGTTTCATTTTTTTGTGTGCCACTTTTGGTAAAAGTATGAAATCAAGAACCTTAAGCATTGACTACATTGTGGTCGACTTGGTGTCAGCCTACAATGCCTTGATAGGTCGGACCACCTTGAACCGACTAGCTGCAGTTGTTTCTACATCTTACTTATGCATGAAGTTTTCAACTACAGAAGGAATTGCCACTGTAAATGGAGATCAGAAATTAGCAAGAAAGTGTTACAATGAAAGTCTCAACCTAAGGGGCAGTACCAAAGGTAAGGAAGTCAACAGTATTGAGTTCGGTGGTATCCAAGCACGAGAAGAGCTGCATTCACAACTTGAAGGAAAGGTCGAAAAAGTTCAAATCAGGATTAGACAGAAAAGACAACGAGTATAGGGGCTAACCTGGATGAAAAATTAAAGGCAAATCTCGTTGAGCTCTTACAAAGAAACGCCGATCTCTTTTTCTGGAAATCCTCCGATATGCCTGGCATAGACCCCCGACCTCATGTGTCATAAGCTCGCCGTTTACCCAGACTCTCGACCTGTTCAACAAAAATCGCAAAAACTCGATCCTGAGAACACAAGTCGTAGAAGAACAAGTGCAACCTTTGTTAGAAGCCGAGTTTATAAGGGAGGTAAATACCCTTTGTGGTTGGTCAATATGGTCTTTGTGAAAAAGCAAAATAAAAAATAGAGAATGTGTGTTGATTACACTGATCTCAACAAAACTTGTCCCAAGGATCCATATCATCTTTCCAGCATTGATGCCTTGATTGACTCAGTTTCAGAATATAGATATCTATCCTTCATGGACGCATATTCGAAATACAATCAAATCTTGATGTATAAGTCTGATCAAGAGAAGACCTCTTTTATCACTCCAAAAGCTAACTATTGTTATGTAGTAATGCCTTTTGGATTGAAAAATATTGGAGCCACATATCAACGATTGATGAACAAGGTGTTTTCATCTTACCTTAAAAAATTGATGGAAGTATATATGGATGACATGCTTGTAAAGACCAGAGACAATCTCAACCTCTTGTCTGACTTAGCTGAAGTATTAACCACAATAAGAAAGCACGGAATGAGACTAAATTCTTCAAAGTGTACCTTTGCAGTAGAAGTTGAAAAGTTCTTAGCCTTCATGCTCACTCAAAGAGGTATTGAGGCCAACCTGGACAAATCAGCAATATTGGAGATGAAAAACCCAACTTGTCTCAAAAAAGTCTAACAACTAAATGAAAAGTTGGCAGCTTTATCCACATTTCTGGCAAGATTAGCCATGAAGCCTTTATCCTCGTTTTCAATACCTTAAAAGGGGAATTAATTTAAATGAACTCAGGAATGCGAGCAAGCCTCCCAAAACTTTAAAACCTTTTTGAGCCAACCTCCAATTCTTACCCGACCTGTCTTAGGGGAGGAGCTTAATGGATTTTTTCTGAAAAGGATTTTTCTGGAGGGAGTTTTACGAGGCACCATAGTAAGGACTAAGGGTAAAAAGAAAAATCCTTAGTAACAAGAAGACTTATGTAAATCATTTTCTTTTTATTAATGATAATTCATTTTCTACCAATTTTCTATCCAAATGCATTAATTTAAACTCGAAAAAACTACAAAAATTATTGCCCGACCTGAGTGGTTGGTAAGATGAAGCGACGAGGTACAAATTAGTGTAAGAAGTTATATAAATAGTTCATGGTCCGATCTTAAAAGAGCTGGACCTAAAACGAAATGTAAGAGTAACTTGATAAATCTGACTACTTAAAGTCAGAGTGTAAACAATTAAGGAAAAACAATATTTACATATGAAAGGTCCAAAAATGACCGACCTACTTCGTCAACGTCTTTCCCAACTTAGCAAAAACAACATCAAAAACTTCAAAAATAACTTAGTAAAAATTTCTAAGTCGTAAAGGGTTAACAAAAATGACTTTGACTATTTATGTAAAATTCTAAAAATAGTTTTTA
>NC_029793.2:19475018-19478954 GCF_000816755.2 Arachis ipaensis
GAGAAATTAATATTTGTAATAGTCTAAAATTGAGAAAATAAAAAATACAAGATATTAATACTCTAACTTTTTGAGTTATAAATTTTGAAAAAAAATATATATGATTATGGTTAATGATCATAATTGGAGGCTTTTATTTTATTTCAATTTTTTCAGAATATGTTTGCCTTAATTAAATTTTATTTTTTTATTAATTGCTATTGTTTTTTGGTACACTTAAATGTCATTAGTTTATATCAATTAAAATTTATGACTTAAAAAAATAGACACATGTCTTTTTAATTTTTCTATAATTTTATTTAAAGGTAAAGTCTCTCTATAACCACTAACATCATCGATAAAAAAAATATAAGTCTCTATAAAATGATATATATAAGATAAGTAACATATATATAATTTCAAAGTTATTAATCATAAATTGTGGACAAATTTTTAAAAAGAAAATTTTATAGATCAACATGTAACTTTCTAATATTTTCGAGACGTATCAATATTTAGGTTATCTATATATTACTTTTTAAAGTATTATAATTTCACAAGTTATAATATGTGATATTTGTTATTGTTATATATATGAAAAATGTGAGTTAGTATTTACCCATTTATCTTTGATTAATATTATTGTAACTAGAATATATTAGACTTTACGAGAATGATATAACCTAAACTTTGGTTATCTGAGAATTTAGTGAGTGGTTACTGTTGGAAACAAGAAACTAAACTGGAGGAAGGATTTGTGTATCATTGAGTGTAATCAAGTTGTCTATTCAAGTTGTCTAGAATGATACAATATAAAGGGTATTTATAGGTGCTAAAAGAATCGTAATAATAAAGACGTAATCTCCTATAATAAATATTCAGATATACTAAATAATACTAATTGATCCTAATTATATTCTAACATCCCCCCACAAACTCAAGTGACAACTTGAGTTTGAAACTTATTTAAAACAACGAAATAAAGAGAAAAAAACTGAATAAACTGATAAAACGGGTGCAGATGGAACTGCCGCTTGTCTGAAGGAAGCGCAGATGGAACTGTCAAAAAGAAATGCAGACGGAATTGCCACAAGAAAACACAGACGAAACGCAGACAGAACTGCTACGAGAAAACGCAGATGGAACTGCCACGAGAGAACGCAGATGGAACTGCCACAAGAGAACGCAGACGGAACTGCCACAAGAGAATGCAGACGCAATTGCCACGAGAGAACGCTGACGGAATTGCCACGAGAGAACGAAAACTATATGATTTCTTCATGAGAATAGGTAAGCAGCGGATGACAAATGGTGTTTGATCATTCGACTCAGAAAAATAGAAGACAGAGAGAACAGGCTAGTCGGTGAGGTGAAAAAGTATCAAAGGAGTGACAAAAGATAAGGAAAAATGACATAGAAAAAAAAGTGCAAAAACTACGGTGAGTTTACTGCAAGGAAAACAACCTATCCTCTTCAAGGAGGATACCATGGCTCTGATACCATATTAGAAACAAGAGACTAAACTGGAGGAAGGATTTGTATATTATTGAGTGTAATCAAGTTGTCTATTCAAGTTGTCTAGAATGATATAATATAAAGGGTATTTATAGGTGCTAAAAGAATCGTAATAATAAAGACGTAATCTCCTATAATAAATATTCAGATATACTAAATAATACTAATTGATCCTAATTGATTCTAATTATATTCTAACAGTTAGAGTAGCTTCACATCACGAACCAATATGAATGCTAGCAATAAGAATGATGAAAAACCAGCTAAAATAGATATTCGCAGGGACTACTCGTGATTTGGGGTTAGATGAAAATTCATGAAATCTTCACGACCTGCCCACGTAAAATAAATGGGGACGGAGACATAAATGGCCATCCGTAGAACCCATTAAATAATTGCGAATATAAAATTACTCATTCATCTACTTTACTCGGTTCAAACATCGGATTAGACTGGTATAGAATTTGGTTTATTGGTTTTCTAATTAAATCGGCTGGTCTGATTTTAATAACTATGGTTAATTAATTCTAAATTCAAATTTAAATTTGAGTAAGAAAATAAACAAAAGATGATTTGTTAATCAATTCTAAATTCAAATTTAAATTTGAGTAAGAAAATAAAAAAAAATTGTTTTGAATTTTATTTTACTAACCAAAATTAATTTTAAGATAATAAATTACTTTGTACATCATATCATATCGTAAGATAGTGTGGTCATTTGCTATTTTTTATTGGCAAATATTATCAAATGAAATGGCGTAAGAAATTAAAAAATATATATTTATAATCTAGAGAATATTAATTTCTTTTTCAATAAAATAAATTTTATATTAAATAACCAAAGTTGTTATTGGTTTCTCTTCACATTAACTAATACTCAACGATGATATTATGGTAATATTACCAAAAAATATTAATCAATCTAATAGATTTTGTAATGACATAAGTCTATAAATTTAGAAACAACGTTGATTGTATTGTTTTGACTTCAAAAGAATGAATATGATATTAACAAATAAAATTGTCCCAAATAAATTTTAATATAAAAAAATCTTCATAAATATTGCTATCAATGAGAGAAATTGTTATACTTTAAAGACAAATACTCTTTTTTTTTCTACGAATTTTTTAATTTGGCAGGTTGAGGACTAATCCACTATATATTGATGCTTCATTTATTAAAAGTCTGCTGATAGCCAATAGATTACTACACACATAAAACGAGATTCGAACTTTAAATACTTGCTTAGACAGACGAGTGAGATAATCACTCAACCAACCTAAATTAATTAAAATAAATACTAATTATTTTTAATATTTTCAAGTTATAAAATATTTATAGTAATAATTATTATATATATTTTTAGTTTAATTTCTTAATAAAAAATTTATATAACTTTATGTATTATCCCGTGCAGGGCACAAGAACATAAATTAGTCTGATTAAAAAAATTTTTGGTGACTAATTTGGAAAATAAGTGATCTTTTAGGAACGAATTTGACTATTTACCCAATTAAAGAGTTGAACAAATCTCTACATTTAAGCAAAATACTTAACCAAGTTGTTATAATCGCTTTTCAAATCATGTACCTTCTCCTTCTCCGTTTCCTCCTCCTCCTCCTCCTCTTTCTCTTCTTCTTCTTACTAGCATCTTAGTTGCTGTTTTTACTTCTCCTTCTTTTTCTCTTTTTTTCTTTCGATATCGTCGTCACCACTGCCATCACTATCTTCTCCTCCTCCTCTTCCCTTTTTTCATTTGATTTTTTATTTTTCATTCGTTTTCCTCCATCATTTTCTCCATCGTCATAATCATTGTTATCATTATATCGTCATAATCATCATCATTATCGTCATCGTCATCTTTTTTATCGTTATCGTCGTTATTATTATCGTTATGTTTAAATTTTTGTCATATTAATAATGTTGTCTGATCCAAAATTAATTTGGATATGTTTTTATTCATGATTGAGTCTTGTTTGTATGCTTGTTGTCGAATTGAGTTTGCGTGTGCAATTATTAAGAAAAGCTTCTATGGTGGAGAAAGTATTTTCTGGTCCTCCAAAGACTTGGATACATTTTCAATTGTGAAAAAATTATAGATTGTTTTAAAATTTTGCAATTCAATATTAACATTTTTTTGTTGGTGATGTGACACACTCACATGACCCACTCACAGTATCAATGATCATGGATCTAAAAAATTAATATCCACCTATACACTTGTCAACATCCAAAAAAGAAAAAACTGTAATTTTATTTTATATTTATAAATTGTAACATATGTAATTAATAATAAATAGTTTTAGTAACTAAAAATAGATAATAAAATTAACTCAATAAAACATAATAAATAGTTATAGTTAACTTTTAAAGTTAGTTAAATAGTTAATAACCAAATTAAAATTTAATTTTCTAAAATATAAATATAATTATTAGTATTC
>NC_029793.2:19479136-19482971 GCF_000816755.2 Arachis ipaensis
CAGAAAATAAAATAAAAAGAAAAAGGGCGGAAAAATTAAAAAGTAAAATAAAAGAGTATAAAAAGGAATTAAATAACCTTCAGATCAAAATTGATGACCTTATAATAAAAAGGATAGAAATAAGAATAAATATAAACAAGTTGGAATTAAACTTAAAAAATTTATAAATGCCTGGAAAACCATATTATGACTTAAAAGAATTAAAGCTGTTGAAAGAAAAAATGGAAAATGAAGTTGAAAAATTAAGAAGGTATTTAGAAACAACAGAAAGTGTAGAAATAAAAGAAGTTTTTGAGGATTTAAGAAATTATATTAAAGAAAAAGACAAACAGATAAAAGATTTTATATACAATAATCCATACAAAAAAGAATATTATAAACTAAAACAAGATTGAAAACTATAAAAATGAAATTACAATATACAAGGATTAGTAAAAAATTACAAAATTGGTATCAGAGCCAAGTTAACGATTAAGGGTAACACTTTCTCTTTAAGCAACACTTTTACTGATACACTTTTAAACCAAATAAAAACAAAAATCTGTAAATCTGTACCAAAGTGCATCTGTACACTAGATGGACCCTTATTACAATACAAGTCCACATTTTTTTTACCAAATTCAAAGTTTTGACTCCATCTATCAATGTAAGCAAACTAGCTGAATAGGCTCACCTGTCCCACATTTCTATGCACCGTTAGGTTATTAGCAGAATTCCATCTCTACCCTCTATTGCACTATGTCAATTGGATCATTCTACAATTCATTTATTATAATTTCACAAACTTAAAGGCCACTCACAAAATATAAAAAGTAGTGTACCGAAATTACCACAACCACAAAAATAACATACTCCTCCATAGTCCTTAAAGAACCTGAGTTTACTTTCCTCACCATAGACAATTCCATCCTAAGTAATTTTGGTGTAAAAACTAAGAAAATTTATGTGTATTTATTAAGAAATTTTAGTGTATTTTTATTCTGATAAATTATATATAATTTAAAATTCAGCACAACGATGAGGGATCTAACTTTTCTTTCTTCAAGATGAGAGAGAATATTATCTACAACCCAACTAAAAAGCACACAATTTATCCGATTATTCATGCACATTAACTTGCTAATGAAATATTGCAGTATTAAAGTGTTAAACATTCCATAACTATTTGCGTTAGAGTATGATAAATTACTCTAGCTCTTGCAATTGCTTCTTTTTTTTTTCTTTTTCATCATCATTTTTTTTATTCATCTTTTCCTTTTTGTTTTACGTTTTTAAGTTTCTTCTTGTTTTACTCTATTAACAAGAATAAAAACAATGAACCTACATTCATTCAACTAAATTAAAAGAAAGAAAAAAAGAAAAAAAATATAGCATTAAAGAAGACATTTTTGTGTTTTTGTAGTAAAATTTCGGTGTAAAAATTAAGAAATTTATGTGTATTTGTTAAGATTTTTTGGTGTATTTTTATTCTGATAAGTTCTGTATAATTCAAAACTCTTCCTCTTCCTCTTCCTCTTCCTCATCTTCTACTGTTTCTTCTTCTTCTTTTTCATCATCATCTTTTTTTCTTATTCATCTTTTTTTTCTTGTTTTATCTTCTCATATTTTTTCTTGTTTTACTCTCCTAACAAGAATAAAAACAAAAAAATCAAACAAAGAAAAAAAGAATACATAATATTGTAAAATTACTAGAAGAGAATAAACCTACATTTATTCAACTAAAAGAAAGAAAGAAATAAGAAAAAGAAGAAGAAGAAAAAATACAACATTAAAAAAGATATTTTTGTACTTTTGTAGCAAAATTTTGGTGTAAAACTAAAAATTTATGTGTTATTATTAAGAAATTTCGGTATATTTTTATTCTGATAAGTTTTGTATAATTCAAAACTCTTCCTCCTCCTCATCTTCTACTGCTTTTTCTTCTTCATCTTGATATAAAAACTAAGAACTTTATTTTTTTTTAATAAATTTTAGTATATTTTTATTTCGACAAGTTCTGCATAATTCAAAATCCTTCATCTTTCTCCTCCTCGTCTTCTACTGCTTCTTCTTCTTCTTTTTCATCATCTTCTTCTTTTTTCTTATTCATCTTTTCCTTCTTATTTTACCTTCTCAAGTTTCTTCTTATTTTATTCTCTTAACAAGAATAAAAATAAAAAAGTCAAACAAAGAAGGAAAAAAAATACATAATACTGCAAAATTGCTAGGAAGAGGCTGAACATACATCAATTCAACTAAAAAAAAAATGTAGCATTAAAGAAAGCATTTTTATGCTTTTGTAGCAAAGTTTCAGTGTAAAAACTAAGAAATTTATGTATATTTGTTAAGAAATTACGGTATATTTTTATTCTGATAAATTCTGCATAATTCAAAACTCTTCCTCTTCCTCCTCCTTATATTCTGCTGCTTTTTCTTCATCATCTTCTTCTTCTTCTTATTTTATTTTCTCATAATTCTTCTTGTTTCACTCTGTCAAGAGGAATAAAATAATAAAAAAAAGAAAAATTAATGCTACAAAATTACTAGAAAGAAAATGAGGAAAAGAAAAAACACAGCAACAATAGCAGCAATAAAAGAACAACGATGGAGAAAAAACATGCAAAGAAGAAAAAGGAACGCGACAAAGAAGAAGAAATGCGAATAAGAAGAAGGAAGAACGCAAAGAAAAAGAAGGAACACGAAAACGAAAAATAATGTTTGCATTAATAAAGCGCGTATGTATACACGCTGCGTATAATGAAAGTGACTTTTGTTGATTTTAGACCAACTTAATTGAATTTGATTATCAAAAAGACTTAGATGTGTAGTATAACTATAAAAAATTAATATGAAAAATTGTACAAAGTTTGATTTTCAATACAATTATTATACATCTATTAAAACAAGACATTTAAAACTTTCTATTAATGATCATAAGTCATAACATGTACTTTTAGGATACAGATTAACTAGATCATTAAATATTTAGTACACCATATTTAATTTTTGGGTAAAGTACTAAATTGATCCCTTACGTACGTAATTCTGTTTTAGTTTAAAGTGTCCTATTTGAATTAAAAAAAGTTTCATTTAATTTTAATGTATTCCCACCGTGAGGTCAAAATTAAATAGTTAATGGAATGTCCTACATGACAGCAGTACAAGAAAAATGTCGCTAATCTGGTGAACAAGTACATGCTCTAGAGGCACAAAATCAACCGTGAATGCATCAATACATTTATTTATCATTCTCCTTACAATTTAAATGAATATTTCTATAGAACTAAGAAGAATGATAAATGAATATATTTATGCATCTATTGCTGATTTTGTATCTCTGGAACTTGTACTTGTTCTCTAAATTATCGACCTTGTTCTTACACTGCTGTCATGTAGGACATTTCATTAATTATTTAACTTTGACAACACGGTAAGACTATATTGAAACTAAATAAAACTTTTTTGAATTCAAATAGAATACTTTAAACATTAAGGATCAAAATAGGATTACGCACAAACGTAAAAGACTAATTTAATACTTCACTCTTAGTTTTTTAACATTGGAACTCTGGAAATCGAGGTCTTTCTTTAATTATTTATCAAAGATTTCATCAATGGAAGGAATGACTCATTCTTTCATGACTTTTAGATGGCTAACCCGTATTTGTGATTCAATAGATTCGGCAAAGCAACGTTTAGCCCCCAAAAAATTTTCCATTTTGATAAATTGACCTCTGAGATAAAGAAAAGCACACGTGACTGTTTAATAATAATAGTAAAAAATTGAAAAATTTCACAAAAATCTTTTATATATATAGAAATCAACACCATACTTTTCAAGTTTTCATTCATAAAA
>NC_029793.2:19483036-19483706 GCF_000816755.2 Arachis ipaensis
TGGAAAAAGTATATAAATACAATTTTTTATATTTTGATTTAGTAAAAATTTTTTAACTTTTATTTTTATTTTTATTTTTATTTTTAAGAGGATTTCAGGTAGAGTGTAAATGAGTGGTTCAAGTTGGTTTTGAAAGGACATTTATATCCGAATCAATCAAATCTAGTTAGTTCGCACTGGTCTAAATTTACACTTGTTTATTTGCAAATCTAAACCAATCCAACTTGTAACACCCTACCATACAAAGTCTTATGCTTAAGTCATAATTCAGAGATGGCAAGGTATTACGACCTTTAAAACAAAAATTTAGTACGTATAGTAGTATGAATAATTGATTATAACTAGGAGCCTTAGTAGAAAAAAGGGGTAAACAAAAACCGTAACTCGAACGCGCAACACTCCGATCGATAACGTAACGAACCGGGATAAGCTAACGCGAGATCATATATATAAAGAGTGTCAAAAACAAGAATATCAAGACTCAAAATCCGGCTGCGAAGAGAACCGGTCCGAGCATAGCAATATATACATATGATAAAATAAGGAAACCCCAAAGGAAACCCAAAGGGACACAAATACAGAAAACCTATTCTCCAAAAATCCCCTCTAGAAGGAGTCATCACAGTTTGTATTATTTAATGGAGATAAAAGTATCTAAACAAAATATATA
>NC_029793.2:19484014-19491464 GCF_000816755.2 Arachis ipaensis
CGCATTGACATTTTACCAAAATTCTCAAAACTACCTCCAACCATTTTAACACTTCTCAATCAAAAGGCCAAAGGATAAACATAATATTATGTCGGTTGAGAATCTTACCACACCCAAGGTCCAAAGAGACAAGATTAACCTTCTCCTTCAAGAGAGTTGGGTCCTATAACATCAAAGAACCCAAAATCTCAACATTTTTACTTATGAAACTCGAAATCAAGGGCTGGAATTTCGAACAGTAAAACGTGGCTTACCTCAAGATTAATTGTAAAGGTTTTGTAGAGCTCTCCGCGGTGAACGCGTGGCCGTAAACGGAGCGGCAATCGGAGCTCTAGATCAAAAGTTATGGTGGTTTGAAGATCAAGTGAGAGATAGAACTTGAGAGAGTGTTCTTCCCTCCATGGCCTCTCTTTTTCAGCGTGTATTAGTGTTGTGTGAGGAGAGAGAGTGCTGAAAACTAGGGTTTTGGTTTAGTTATGTTGGGCCAAGGGCCCACTTTGGGTCCGGTTGGACCGGTTTGGCCCGTTCGGTCCAATCTTGGTCCGATTTCCATAAAATTGGTACCGAAATTCTCATCTCAATTTCTTCTATCATATTAAGCCATAAAAATATCATTTTTGGCTTTCTAGAATAAATTCTCATATATGGGTTAATTAGCCGTTAATTAACCGGGTCTTATATTCTACCCACCTAATTGGGAATTTTGCCCACAAAATTCAAATTCAAATTCAATTACCTGAGAATAAGTGCGGATAATCCGTTCGCATCTCCGACTCAAGTTCCCAAGTGTGTTCCTCAACACCGCCTCGACTCCAAGCCACTTTGACTAATGAAACCTCTTTTCCACGCAACCGTTTGATACTAGTATCATCAATTCTGACTGGAGCCACTGGAAGCGTCAAATCTTCTCTTAACTGAACCGATTCGGGTTCTAACACATGGCTAGCATCAGGAGTGTACTTTCGAAGCTGCGACACGTGAAATACGCCGTGCAGGTTTGAAAGATGGGGTGGTAGAGCCACCCGATACGCCACCGGCCCAATCCTCTCCAAGATCTGAAATGGACCAATGTATTGAGGATTCAACTTCTTTGCTTTAATCGCTCTACCTACTCCTGTGGTCGGAGTAACTTTCAGGAAAACATGATCTCCTGCCTCAAATTCTAAGGGCTTCTGCCTTTGATCGGCGTAACTCTTTTGACAACTCTGTGCCGTAAGCATCCTATCTCGGATTTTCTTCACTTGTTCACAATTCAATGCCTATCTTAGGGCCTCTAGCCTAAGTATTTCCTACCACATTACATATTAGATACGGGAAACCGAAACCATACCTTAGCCAATTTCCCAAGCTCAACCGGAGCACTTCCAAACCACTTGTCCACAAGCTCTCAAGGTATCGACACCTCCAAGAACAGATTTTATCACACAAAACCCTCTTCCAAGCTTTCCAAAATCACCAATCAAGCTCCAATATTCACATATACACAACCTAAGCCACAATCATCATACCCATACACATCTCAATGCCCAAACCTCATAGAACAATAAATTACACTAGGGTTGAGAATCTTACCACACCCAAGGTCCAAAGAGACAAGATTAACCTTCTCCTTCAATAGAGTTGGGTCCTATAACATCAAAGAACCAAAAATCTCAACATTTTTACTCATGAAACTCGAAATCAAGGGCTGGAATTTCGATCAGTAAAACGTGGCTTACCTCAAGATTAATTGTATGGGTTTTGTAGAGCTCTCTGCAGTCAAATCATGGTACATCTTAGTACTCCCCGGGTGAATGGAGAATCCGCTTTTGTGTGCCTCCTTTAAGATATCTTGCCTCAAAGTGCCAACATCCGGCACAATGATCCTACCCTTGAATCTCCATAACCCATCTTTTTCTTCCGACACTCCACTGTTTTCCTTGCTCGATAGCCGGTAACACCTTCCATAACGCTTCATCATTTTCATGAGCCTTTAGGAGTTCGGACTTAAAGTCACTCGAGATTTCTAATCGGCTCAAACACAAGGTTCCAGATTCTTCTCGAGCACCTTCTCTTGTTGATATAAATGTTCCCGATGGCAAACATTTTACTGTTTGTGGTGATGTGCAATAATTCAAAAATAGAAAGTGTGTTGAGCAAATATGGATACTTGTGTACCACATCTTTGTGCAGACAAAGAGTAGGACTCCAGAAAAGAATTTATGTACTTAGAGAATTATTAACTTGAAAAGAGAGTTAAGTTTCGTCAATGATGTGGATTGTGTATTTGTGTTGTTACAGTAATGCTATTCAATGAATTAGTTTGGTTCTGTTCTTTCTAATTTGTTCTTGCAACTTTGGTAATTTATAATAGTATTGTATTTTTTTTTGAATTGATTGAAAAAACCGAATAAACCGAACCAAACCAAACCGATTTTAATTGGTTTGGTTTGGTTCGGATGGCTTCGACAAAAAAACCGAACCAAACCGAACCGCAGTTTAATTAAACGATCGGATCGGATGACATTTCTCTTAAAAACCGAACCAAACCGCACCGCGAACACCCCTACTTGAAACCACGTATCGGCTTCAGTCGGGCTAGTAGTTCCCTTGAACTTCGGTGGATTAACCTTCAAAAAGTTCGCCAGTGTCATCGGACCCTGAACTCCACCTCCGTCATTACCATGGTTGTTCATCTGTTGACCAAGAGCCTCAGCAGTGGCTTGCATAGCAGCAGCCATGTTCTCCAACGCAGTCATAAAGTTCACCGGGTCATTAGGATTAGTCTCCGGCGCACGAGCATTCGTATGTCCTCTCCCACGGCCTCTATCGCGTCCACGAGGCGCCATCTGGTTCCTATACACACCAAACAATCAATATTAAGTTGATCAGTCTCAATATCGGAAGTCTAGTGCTTCAAAGTCCCAAATGCATGCTCATGAACGTTTATGCCAATTATATCAAGCAGATATACTAGTAGCACATAACACACACACAGAGAATGCACCGAAGCATAGTCAGTCCATTCCTCAGGCTCTACAGGAACGAACTGCTCTGATACCATAATGTAACACCCTACCATACAAAGTCTTATGCTTAAGTCATAATTCAGAGATGGCAAGGTATTACGACCTCTAAAACAAAAATTTAGTACGTATAGTAGTATGAATAATTGATTATAACTAAGAGCCTTTGTAGAAAAAAGGGGTAAACAAAAATCGTAACTCGAACGCGCAACACTCCGATCGATAACGTAACGAACCGGGATAAGCTAACGCGAGATCATATATATAAAGAGTGTCAAAAACAAGAATATCAAGACTCAAAATCCGGCTGCGAAGAGAACCGGTCCGAGCATAGCAATATATACATATGATAAAATAAGGAAACCCCAAAGGAAACCCAAAGGGACACAAATACAGAAAACCTATTCTCCAAAAATCCCCTCTAGAAGGAGTCATCACAGTTTGTATTATTTAATGGAGATAAAAGTATCTAAACAAGATATATAACCCAAAACAGAGTCCCGAGAACAAAGGATCTTCGCTAATCCAGAAGTCTCCAGCATGTCTCAACGAGAAGCCTCGCGTCCTGCAACTGAAAACCACAAAATCCGCATGGGTGAGAACCAGAGGTCCCCAGCACGGTAACAGCTTTCACATATATAATACATAATAATAGAGGAAAGCCGAAGGCAATCCTAGAGCTTCCTCCAGATAATATCAAAGCTTATAAACAAGCTAAACCGTAAGTGGCAACTGACTAAAGATTCTTCAGTCTAACTAATACTTCCCTTTCCAATTCCTTCAGACCTCCCAACCACCAGCAGGAGTATAATATAGCAAACACAGTTATATCAGACAAGAGATTTACAAATAGGAACAGATAAGGCATTTAGATAATTAGCAAGTAATATGCAGTCAAATAGGCAATCTCAAACAATTCATGTAGTATGCTTATGATGCATGCCTGTCCCTAGTGGCTGATGATATCATCTGTCGGTTATAGAGCCAACCCGACAAGTCCTGGTAGCTAATCATTGGACTGTCCCTCTGCCGTGCATCCCCAACTCGAGTTATACTCATCATAAACTTGATCATAAACATGATCCATATCCATCACCCTCACTGGTGAATATTTACGGGGGCGAGCTCATCCGGGCCTTTCACAGTGCCCGGCCACACTTACGACATAGGGTCAAAAGAGCTTCGAGTCTCAACCTGGAGCACGTGGTGGCTAGCCACTGCTACTACCCAGGGAAACCCTCATCTCCAATGGTGGAAGTGCCAACATTCACAATTCATTCAACAGCATATGTGCATTTATACTTAGCCATAAACATGGCTCCGCCGCCACACGGCATAATCCAGCCATCCGGCTCACGGTTAAATCCATAACCAGCCAATTCATTAACAATTACGGCCATTCGGCCCATAGCATAACAAGCACTTCCACCACCATCCTCCACATCTCACATAATCATCTTTGATCCTCATGGATCATTCATTTTTCCCTTGCTTCACTCGCAAGTTACCACATTCACTAGCCCTTTTCCTCATGCTAGGCATATCATAATGATTTAAGACATAAGTGGTGAGATCGGAGGCTTAGAAGTATGAAGTTTGGCTTTTAAAACTCAAAAATCAACTTTGGGATGAAAACAGGGCCACGCGTACAAGCACTCCACGCGCACGCGTGGATGATGCTTTCTCGAAGAACGGCGCAAACGCGCTAAGTGCGCCTACGCGCGAGGGGTCATTCTGCTAAAAATTTTCTAAGTTAAAAGCTGCAGAATTCACAGATTCAACCCCCAATCTTCCGACGGTCATAACTCTCTCATTTTAAACCATTTTTCACCCGTTCTTCGAACGGCATGGACATCCCGGATCCAATTTCATTTCTAAACAGATTTGGCACAAATCAAAGATCCGTAGTCCAAGTTATGTCCCGTCAAAGTATGCCCAAAAACCATATTTTCATTCAAAACCACAAAGTGCCATTTTCAAAACAAGCCACTTTCAACTCTTTTCAAAATCAATTAAAACATGCCAATTTCATCCCTTTTCTTTGAAATCAATCAAAGTGTACCAAATTCAACAACAAGCCATCCTCAACTGCCTCTCTTTTTCAGCGTGTATTAGTGTTGTGTGAGGAGAGAGAGTGCTGAAAACTAGGGTTTTGGTTTAGTTATGTTGGGCCAAGGGCCCACTTTCGGTCCGGTTGGACCGGTTTGGCCCGTTCGGTCCAATCTTGGTCCGATTTCCATAAAATTGGTACCAAAATTCTCGTCTCAATTTCCTCTATCATATTAAGCCATAAAAATATCATTTTTGGCTTTCTAGAATAAATTCTCATATATGGATTAATTAGCCGTTAATTAACCGGGTCTTACACAACTTATCCAATTTGATCAAAGTTGGATTGGTTCGGTATTACTCATTTGGTTATGTTGATAAAAAATTTTTTTTACCTACTGTCGTACTGCAATTCAAGTTACTAAAATTTCATAATCAAATAAAATGCATCATAACACAATTTGTCTCAACTTCATAATCTACCTTTACATAACAAATAAAATAAAATACAACATAATACATCTTGTCACAACAAAATATAAATAATAATTGAGACAGAAATAAATAGTTAATAGCTAAAGAACAATAAGACACTTCCTAATTGTTCTGTCTACCTTAGCAATGTCTTGGTAGTGGTGTGGTTTTTTATTTTTCTGAGAATAAATGAAGATAAGAGAGAAGAGTAGTGAATCTTGTAATTCTATATGGAGTTAGGATACCGATGTGTCTCTTATTACTAGGGTTAGATTCCTCCAAATTTTGAATTTTTACTTTAGAGAATAAAGTGTGATCTCTTATCTTTAAATGATTTCTCTCTCATATTTTTTTTTTGGTCCCACCTATAGAATAAATGGTGAGAAATCACACTTTATCTTCTAAAATAAAATTCAAAATTTAGAGGATCCAAATCCATAACAATGAACTCAACATACTGGACTTTAGTCATAGAAAACGTTCGATATAGCATTGGTTCAGGTGGGTATTGGATTTTCAAAGTTAAATACAAATTAATTATTCATCGATTTTAATTGGATTTTACCCATTTGATCCGATTTCGCAAACCAAAGCGAACCAATTCACTACAAGAAAAAAGGCCTGTCGTCACCTATTTTTTGCTACACTTCAAAAGCGTGGCAAAAAAAGGTCAATGGCCACGCTTTTACGAGGGTGGCGATTGATTAAAGATTTGGCCACGTTTTTTCTTGTTACGCTTGAAAAGCGTAGCCAAAAGGGTCAATGGTCACACTTTTATAAGGGTGGCAATTGATTAGCGATTTGGTCACATTTTTTGGTGCCACGCTTCAAAAGCGTGGCCATAAGGAGAAACAGGCATGCTTCTAAAGCGTGCCAACAGAATTACGTTAGGGCAACATTTGTAAAGCGTGCCAATAGGGTGAGTAGAATTATAGTGACCTAAAACACTTAAACGCACGCTTTTCATCACTCTTCACTATCAGTCTTCACTGTGTACCAGAGCCTTCCATCGCGCCTCCAACCTTAAACACAGACCCTCTTCATCGCGCCTCCAACCCTAACTCAGAGGATCTTCATCGCGCCTCCAACCCTGACCACAGAGGCTCTTCATCGTGCCTCCAACCCTAACCCCAGAGCCTCTTCATCGTGCCTCCGACCCTAATGCCAGAACTTCATCGCGTTTCCAACCCTTTGTTCGGCCCTCCCTCCGTCGAGCTCTCTCCGTCTCAAATGCTCCTTGAGTGATAGGGATGACGACGATGAATCGAACATTGTCTTGAACGATGACGAAGGCGTTTGAAATGGTCTTCCACCTATTGCTCGTTGTGATGACATGGATGATGATTACGGTGGTGAAAGTGGCGGCAATGGTGATGGTGGTTTGCGATTGGATGATAGGTTCGAGTTTCTGAGTAAGAATGGGGTCAGAGGTGGATATGGTTCCTTGTTTTTTCGTCGTAAGGTTCGTTCTTCAATCCTCTATATATATTTGTTAAAACACGTAGATTCGATTAATAATAGTCATTATTTTTTATTTTTCATTATTTTCTAATATGTTATTTTCAATTGAGGTCCTACTTTTTTCTTTTTCTGTCAATTTTTTTTCTATTTTGGTCTTATGGCAGTGTTTTTGAAAATGATAAGTGGTTAATTAGATGTTTCTAATAGATTTTGGTTTGTTGTGTATTGTGTCTGTGCTCTGTAGTATACAAGGAATCAAGGATTGATATAGCTGGGGATCGGTTCTTCCTTGAACAAAAATTGGCGGAATGGCGATACATGTTCGCAGAATCTCACATCAAGTTCCTCTCATGTTACTCGAATGTGCGCCACACCAAATCCTATGGGTAAAATTCTGTATTTTGATTTATTTGAGTAAATAATTAATTAATTTTATTTAAATAAAAAGAAGCCCATTCGAT
>NC_029793.2:19491544-19531853 GCF_000816755.2 Arachis ipaensis
CTCAATAGTAAATACTACATAGAGAAAATAAATGACATAGAGAAAATTTTCCATTCGCATTTAGAAATAGAGTTTGAGTAATCTCTTGCATTTTTCAGTTTCGTGTATCGTAGAAAAGGAATCGTAGGGCACTTCATGTGTTTTGCTTTATTTTTGATTTTTCTATCGCAAAATCTTTGACAAGTGGCAAGTTTGAGCTAATAATTATTACTTTATTAGAAGATTCCATTTGGTTTTTGAGATTTTTGGAGAAGTGAATTATATGGTAAAGATGTACATTTACAGATTTTTCTTTTAATAGAATGAAAGAGAGATTAATAAAGGTAGGACCCATATTTTAAATAATAATAAAATAATAAAAAATAACTATGAAAGAAATTATATTCTCTCTCTATACCACTCTAATCTGTACAGTAGAGTGCCCCTTTTGGAGATAATAAACTGACAAAGTTCAATTGTTCTTTCTTTTTTTGAATGGGATTTGAGAAAGCTCATTATGAGATATATTTACGTGTTTGGTTTATGAAATGATTTTGTTTCTCTTTTTCAATATTTATCTTGGATGAACATCTTTGTTCTGATATGGTTGACATGTACATCATGTTCATGTATATATGTGATGAGTTGATATTTTATACATTTTTTGGTACTATTTTCTTAGTGTTTTTACTGTATTTTGTTAAGTTTTATTATGTTTTAGTAGGTTTTAGTGCAAAAATCACTTTTTAGATGCTACTTTGAGTTTTTGTAGTTTTTCTATGATTTTAGGTGATTTTTGGATGAAAATTGTTAGTTTTGGCAAAGTCTGATTCAGAGGCAAAGAAAGGACAATAGATGCTGTCAGATCCTAACCTCTGTGTATTCAAACGAGCATTTCTAGAGCTACAGAGGTACAATTTATGCGCTCTCAATGGCGTTGGAAAGCTAACTTCCAGAGCTTTCCAGCAATATATAATAGTTTATGCTTTGCTTTGTAAATGACTGCCCAAAATGGGCATTGAAGACCCAACTTACCCCTTTACTGGCGTTCAACGCCCCAAGAGGACCAAAGCCAGCATTGAACGCCCAAGACTGGCGTTCAACGCCACCAAGGGAGCATCAAGGCTGCGTGGACACTCCCTAGTGGGCGTTTAATGCCCACTCCTCCAAGTTGGACGCCAAGCTCAACCCAAACACTCACCAAGTGGGCCCAGAAGTGGATTTTCGCACCTTTAGCTTAGTCTATTTCATTTTTGTAATTTCTACTTATTATTAATGTCATTTTAGGTCTAGTTATTAGTATAAATAGAAGGAAGATCACCTTTGTTAAAGACTTTTTGATCTTCAGCTTCTGAGAACTATCTTTTCTATAAATTATGAGCGGCTAAACCTCCTAGGTTAAGGTTAGGAGCTCTGCTGATTCTCATGGATTAATACAATTACCTTTCTACTTTAATTTATGTCTGATTCTATTCTATGATGCATTTTCATTCTTCATCCTTATGGATCTGGGGTGGAACTGATGTATGACCCCTGATTCTACATGAGTTCCTGCGAGTCCCTGACAGGATAGTATTGAGCTACAGCTTGAGAGTGCATCACAGATTCCAACACGTATCTGGGCTAATGGGGATATGTGACATAAAATCTCGTTAGTCATGGGTGACTAATGTTTTTGTGGCGCTAAGGCTAGAACCATAGAGCTTCATTCTCCGATCCGGAAGATTCGACCTTGTCTGTGGCGTTTTGAGTAGGATCACCAAAGATTGAATGCGCGAGCTTCACCCTCATCCAGCTTGAATGACCACTGACCCTGGCTTTAGTCACTCATAGCCTTATCATTGAATGAATCATTCGTTGTTGAAGTAGACAGTAAGAAGTGTTAATCTGGAAGAACAAGCATCTCCGAAGCCTTAACTACTCCTCCATCATCGTTTCTACGTCAATTCAGTATTGCTTTCTCTATTATTCCATTTTATGCATTTACAACACCAACCATCTTTTCTGTTCGCTTGACTAAGATCTACAAGATAACCACAGCTTGCTCAATCCGACAATCCTCGTGGGATCGACCCTTACTCACCTGAGGTATTACTTGGACGACCCGGTGCACTTGCCGGTTTAGTTGTGCGAGTTCTAATTTCGCGCACCAAAGTTTTTGCCGCCGTTGTCGGGGATTGTTTGTGATTGACAAACTAACGGTTGTCTTGCTGCTTAGATCAGGTACTTTTACTGTTTTCCTTTTTGTGTTTCTTATTTTCTTTTTTAAAAAAAAAACTTTAATCAAAAATTTTTTTATCTTTAGTCATCTTTTTCTTTTGTTTGAGTCTTATGTCAAGTCTTAAGTTTTGGTGTCCCTTTGGTTCTCATTTCTTTTCTTGAATTTTCGAAAATTGCTTTTGTTTTTCTTTCTTGGTGTTTGAAATTTTCTTTGTGTTTTTTTTCTTTGTTTGATTTCAAAATTTTTAAGTTTGTTGTCTTTTAGTGTTTTTCTTTTTCAAATATTTCAAATTTTATGCTCTTTGATCTTAAAATTTTTAAGCTTGGTGTTCGTCTAGTGTTTGTCTTTCCTTTTTAAAATTTTTCGAATTTTTTTTTTAAAATTGAAAATTTTAAGTTTGGTGTCTTGATTAGTATTCTTGTTTTTCTTGTTTATCTTTTCTATCTTAAAAAATCTTTATCTTATCTTTTTCTTTAATTTTCAAAATTTTGTCTTATCTTTCTTTTTAATTTAAAATTTTAAATTTTAGTATCTTGTTAGTATCTTATCTTTTTAGTATCTTATCTTTCTCTTTTTAATTTCAAAATTTTTCAAAATCAAATATTCTATCTTAAATTTTAAAAATCTTATCTTATCTTGTTTGACTTTCTTTCTAAATTTAAATTTTAAAATCTTTGATTGACTTTTACTTTTTAAAATTTCAAAAATTTTTAAAATCATCTTTTATTTTATTTTCAAATTTGTTTTATCTTATTTTAATTTTAAAAAGTTTGGTGTCTCTTTAATTCTTCTTTCTCTCTCTTCTATTTTCGAAAAGTTCTAACTCTTTTCTCTCTCTTCTTTTTCAAAAATCTTCCTTTTCTTTCTCACTCTATTTTCGAAAACTTTTTTTTTATTAAAAGATACCTTCCTTTTCTTTTCCTTTTACCTATCTCTCATCTCACTAAGAGTCCTCTATACTCTGACATAGAGACTCTTTTCTTTTCTTTTCTTGGTTTCTTTTTTCTTGTTTATGAGCAGGAATAAGGATAAAGAACCTCTCTTTGATCCAAATCCTGAACCTGAAAGGACTCTAAGAAGGCGTCTGCAACAAGCTCAGGCAAGCAGAGCCGTAAGGAATTTCACAGGAGCTCTAGAATAAGAAGCTGAAGATACAACAAAGGCAACTAATTCAGAAGTTGGAGGAGACACAAGAAAGGTCCTTGGATCTTACACTATACCTAATTTTGATTTCTATGGGCGCAACATCTCCATTTCTGCCATTGGCGCAAACAACTTTGAGTTGAAGCCTCAACTGGTCACTCTAGTACAACAGAATTACCAGTTTCATGGACTTCCCCAAGAAGATCCAAACAAATTCATATCTGACTTCCTACAGATATGCGACACTATCAAGACTAATGGAGTCAATTCAGAAGTCTACAAGCTCATACTCTTCCCCTTTGCAGTAAGAGACAGAGCAAGGCTATGGCTGGATTCTCAGCCTAAAGAGAGCCTAGATACATACGAGAAGGTGGTCAATGAATTTTTGACCAAGTTATTTCCACCTCAAAAGCTGAGCAAGCTCAGGGTGAAAGTACAAACCTTCAGACAGAAAGAGGGTGAATCTCTCTATGAAGCTTGGGAAAGATACAAGCAACTGATCAGGAGATGTCCTCCTGACATGATTTCAGACTGGACCATGCTACACATCTTCTATGATGGTCTATCTGAGGCATCCAAGATGTCATTGGACCACTCTGCAGGTGGATCCCTCCACTTTAAGAAGACACCTGAAGAGGCGCATGAGCTTATTGATATGGTTGCCAACAACTAGTATATGTACACTTCTAAGAGGAACCTTGTGAACAATGGGGTAGCTTAGAAGAGAGGTGTCTTGGAAGTGGACACATTAGATGCCATCTTAGATTAAAACAAGCTCATGTCTCAACAGATCAATATGATCTCTCAGCACTTGAGTGGGACACAAAGCTCAGATGCTTATTGTCCAGAAATAGCATGTGAATTAGACGCAATTGACAACACCTGGACCACAATGGAGGAGGTGAACTACATGGAAAACTCCTCTAGAAACTCCAATAATAATCCCTATTCGAACACTTTCAATCAGGAATGGAGGAACCACCCCAATTTTGGGGGAAAAGATCAGCAGAAGCCTCAACAAGGCTTTAGTAATAATAAGGGTGGAATGAACCAGAATCGGTTCAACAACAGATCATTCTAACCCTTTCAACAACAGACAGAGACTCCCACACAAAGCCTCTCTGACCTGGCTACTATAGTCTCTAACCTCTCCAAGACCACTCACAAGTTCATGGCTGAAACTAGGTCTTTCATTCAGAACTTAGAGATACAGGTTGGTCAGCTGAGCAAGAGGATCCCAGAGATCCCTTCCAACACTCTTCCAAGCAACACAGAGGTAAATCTAAGGGAAGAGTGCAAGGCCTTCATGGTGGAGGTTGTGACCGAACTGAAAGAGGAGCCTGCTATTGGGAAGCTCAAGGAAATCAGAGCTCATGAGGAGACTGATAATGTCAACTTGCACGCCCCCTTTACTGGGAGAAGAACCTGAAGAATACACCTCTTTTGACGAGGATGAGGAGTCCAAGGAAGATCAAATTGCTCGGTTCCTGGCAATCCTCAGGAAGCTGAAGGCCAACTCTTCTCATACAGAGGCGTTGGAGGAGGAAGATGAGCCTGTGGTACTGGCCAAGGAGTGCAGTGCCTTGGTGATGAGCGGATAATTTATACGCTTTTTGGCATTATTTTTAGTGTGTTTTTAGTAGAATCTAGTTACTTTTAGGGATATTTTCATTAGTTTTTATGTTAAATTCACATTTCTGGACTTTACTATGATTTTGTGTGTTTTTCTGTGATTTCAGATATTTTCTGGCTGAAATTGAGGGACTTGAGCAAAAATCAGATTCAGAGGTTGAAGAAGGACTGCTGATGCTGTTGGATTCTGACCTCCCTGCACTCAAAGTGGATTTTCTGGAGCTACAGAACTTGAAATGGCGCGCTTCTAATTGCGTTGGAAAGTAGACATCCAGAGCTTTCTAGCAATATATAATAGTCCATACTTTGGCCAAGAATATACGATGCAAACTGGCATTCAACGCCAGTTCTCTGCCCAATTCTGGCGTCCAGCGCCAGAAAAGGATCCAAAACCAGAGTTGAACGCCCAAACTGGTACAAATACTGGCGTTCAACTCCAAAAAGGACCTATACACGTGCAGCACTCAAGCTCAGCCCAAGCACACACCAAGTGGGCCCCGGAAGTGGATTTATGCATCAATTACTTATTTCTGTAAACCCTAGTAACTAGTTTATTATAAATAGGACCTTTTACTATTGTATTACTAATTACTTCAATTTTTAAATCTTAATTTTCGAAAACTCCATAACCATTTGATATTCGCCTGACTGAGATTTACAAGGTGACCATAGCTTGCTTCATACCAACAATCTCCGTGGGATTCGACCCTTACTCACGTAAGGTATTACTTGGACGACCCAGCGCACTTGCTGGTTAGTTGTGCGAAGTTGTGAACCATGGTACTGGCATCAAGTTTTTGGCGCCATTACCAGGGAAAGAAAAAGTGATAAATTTTACATAATCAAAGTGTAATCACAACTTCTGCGCACCAAGTTTTTGGCGTCGTTGCCGGGGATTGTTCGAGTTTGGATAACTGACGGTTCATCTTGTTGCTCAGATTAGGTAATTTTCTTTTTGTTTTATTTTCAAAAATTTTTCAAAAAAATTTCTTTCAAAAATTTTCTCCTTTGTTTTCGAAAAATTAAAAAAAAATGTTTTCAAAAATGTATTTTTCTTCAGAATTTTTAAGAATGAATTCTAGTGTTTCATAAAGCATGTTGAAGCCTGGCTGGCTGTAAAGCCATGTCTCAATTCTTTTGGACTCAAGAGAAGAGCTTCTTTATCTTTCTTAGCAAATTGGCTGCTGAATGTAAAGTTCTGCTAAAGCTTGACTGGCTATTAAGCCATGTCTAACCCTCAGATTGGAGCTTTAGACTAACATGGCAAGATTCCTGGAATTCATATTAAAAATTTTGGAATCCTTATTTTTCTTTTTTTTTTTAAATGATTTTCGAAAAAATTAAAAAAAAATACAAAAAAAATCATAAAATCATAAAAATAAAAAAAATATTTTTGTGTTCTTGTTTGAGTCTTGAGTCATGTTATAAGTTTGGTGTCAATTGCATGTGCATCTTGCATTTTTCGAAAATAATCATGCATTCATAGTGTTCTTCATGATCTTCAAGTTGTTCTTGGTAAGTCTTCTTGTTTGATCTTTGCATTTGCATGTTTTGTGTCTTTTCTTATTTTTCATATGTATTCTAGAATTCTTAGTGTCTAAGCATTAAAGGATTCTAAGTTTGGTGTCTTGCATGTTTTCTTTGCATTAAAAATTTTTCAAAAATATGTTCTTGGTGTTCATCTTGACATTCATAGTGTTCTTGGTGTTCATCTTGACATTCATAGTATTCTTGCATGCATTCATTGTTTTGATCTAAAAATCTTCATGCATTGCATAATTTTCATGTTTTTCTCTCTCATCATTAAAAATTCAAAAATAAAAAAAATATCTTTCCCTTTTTCTCTCTTAAAATTTCGAAAATTAGATTTGACTTTTTTTAAAAATTTTTAAAATCTAGTTGTTTTCATGAGTCAAATCAAATTTTCAATTTAAAAATCTCATCTTTTTCAAAATCTTTTTCAAAAATCAAATCTTTTTCAAATTTCTTAGTTATTTTCGAAAATTCCAAAAATATTTTTCAAAAATCTTTTTCTTATTTTTATATCAAATTTTCGAAAATAACATAATCAATTAATGTTTGGATTCAAAAATTTCAAGTTTGTTACTTGCTTGTTAAGAAAGATTCAAACTTTAAGTTCTAGAATCATATCTTGTGATTTCTTGTGAATCAAGTCATTAATTGAGATTTCAAAAATCAAATATTTAAAAAAAAAAACTAATTTCAATCATATCTTTTCAAAAATATCTTCTCATCATATCTTTTTCAAAAATTTGATTTCAAAATATCTTCTCTAACTTCCCAACTCCTTATCTTTTCAAAATTGATTTTTGTTTCAACTAACTAACTAACTTTTTGTTTGTTTCTTACCTTTTTCAAAACCACCTAACTAACCCTCTCTCTTTATTTTCGAAAATATCTTCCCCTTTTTCAAAAATTTCTTTTTAATTAACTAATTATTTTATTTTTATTTTGAATTTTCGAAAAAACTACTAACCTTTTTCAAAAAACTATTTTCAAAAATCACTAACTCTTTTTCAAAAATTATTTTCGAAATTTCCCCTCTCTCATCTTATTCTATTTATTTATTCATCTACTAACATCTCTCCCTCACCCACCAAAAATCCGAACCCTCTCTCTCTCTTTCTGAGTTCAGATTTTTCTCTTCTTCTTTTCTTCTACTAACAATCAGGAACCTCTTTACTGTGACATAGAGGATTCCTCTTCTTTTTTTTTCTCTCCTCTTTCTTATGAGCAAGGACAGAGAAAAAGGCATTCTTGTTGAAGCTGATCCAGAACCTGAAAGGACTCTGAAGAGGAAATTAAGAGAATACATGCTTTCAGAATGGACCATCCTGGATATATTCTATGATGGTCTGTTTGAGTTATCTAAGATGTCATTGGATACCTCTGCAGGTGGATTCATTCACCTGAAAAAAACGCTTGCAGAAGCTCAAGAACTCATTGACATGGTTGCAAATAACCAGTTCATGTACACTTCTGAAAGGAATCCTGTGAATAATGGGACGCCTATGAAGAAGGGAGTTCTTGAGATTGATACTCTGAATGCCATATTGGCTCAGAATAAAATATTGACTCAGCAAGTCAATATGATTTCTCAGAGTCTGAATGGAATGCAAGCTGCATCCAACAGTACTCAAGAGGCATCTTCTGAAGAAGAAGCTTATGATCCTGAGAACCCTGCAATAGCAGAGGTGAATTACTTAGGTGAACCTTATGGAAACACCTATAACTCATCATGGAGAAATCATCCAAATTTCTCATAGAAGGATCAAAAGCCTCAACAAGGCTTTAATAATGGTGGAAGAAACAGGTTTAGCAATAGCAAGCCTTTTCCATCATCCACTCAGCAACAGACAGAGAATTCTGAGCAGAACTCATCTAGCTTAGCAAACTTAGTCTCTGATCTATCTAAGGCCACTGTGAGTTTCATGAATGAAACAAGGTCTTCTATTAGAAACTTGGAAGCACAAGTGGGCCAGCTGAGTAAAAGGATCACTAAAATCCCTCCTAGCACTCTCCCAAGCAATACAGAAAAAAATCCAAAAGGAGAGTGCAAGGCCATTGACATAACCAAAATGGCCGAACCCAATGAGGGAGAGGAGGACGTGAATCCCAAGGAGGAAGACCTCCTGGGATGTCTAGTGATCAATAAGGAGCTTCCCTCTGAGGAACCAAATGACTCTGAGGCTCATCTAGAGACCATAGATATCCCATTGAACCTCCTTATGCCATTCGTGAGCTCTGATGAGTATTCCTCTTCTGAAGAGAATGAGGATGTTACTGAAGAGCAACCTCCACTCTCTGTAATGGAGAAGCTGGGAATCTTTGGGGTACAAGCTGCTAAAATCTCATTAGAAATGGCAGATAATTTAAGAAAGCAGGCTTGTGGACAAGTAGAGGACGTGTTAGTAAAGGTTGAAGGCCTTTACATCCCTGCTAATTTCATAGTCTTGGATACTGGAAAGGAAGAGGATGAATCCATCATCCTAGGAAGACCTTTCCTGGCCACAACAAGAGCTGTGATTGATGTGGACAGAGAAGAATTGATCCTTCAATTAATGAGGACAACCTTGTGTTTACAACTCAAGGATCTCTCTCTGCATCCATGGAGAGGAAGCATAAAAAGCTTCTCTCAAAGCAGAGTCAATCAAAGCCCCCACAGTTAAACTCTAAGTTTGATGTTGGGAGGCTACAACCAAACTCTAAGTTTGGTGTTGAACTCCCATATCCAAACTCTAAGTTTGGTGTTGGACAACCATCATCAAGCAATGGGAAGGAAGGCACTACACAGGATCATCTCAGGATCTGTGGACCCCACAGGGTCATCTCAGGATCTGTGGACCCCACAGGGTCATCTCAGGATCTGTGGACCCCACAGGGTCATCTCAGGATCTGTGGACCCCACAGGGTCATCTCAGGATCTGTGGACCCCACAGGGTCATCTCAGGATCTGTGGACCCCACAGGGTCATCTCAGGATCTGTGGACCCCACAGGGTCATCTCAGGATCTGTGGACCCCACAGGGTCATCTCAGGATCTGTGGACCCCACAGGGTCATCTCAGGATCTGTGGACCCCACAGGGTCATCTCAGGATCTGTGGACCCCACAGGGTCATCTCAGGATCTGTGGACCCCACAGGGTCATCTCAGGATCTGTGGACCCCACAGGGTCATCTCAGGATCTGTGGACCCCACAGGGTCATCTCAGGATCTGTGGACCCCACAGGGTCATCTCAGGATCTGTGGACCCCACAGGGTCATCTCAGGATCTGTGGACCCCACAGGGTCATCTCAGGATCTGTGGACCCCACAGGGTCATCTCAGGATCTGTGGACCCCACAGGGTCATCTCAGGATCTGTGGACCCCACAGGGTCATCTCAGGATCTGTGGACCCCACAGGATCATCTCAGGATCTGTGGACCCCACAGGATCCCCACCTACCTCCGCTCACTTCTTCTCACCCCTCTTTCACACAATCCCATAAACACTCTTCCCCAAAACTCTTCACCAATCACCTCAATCTCTCTTCCCCATCACCTCTTCTCCACTCACATCCATCCACTCTTCCCCATAAACCTACCTCATAAACCCCACCTACCTTCAAAATTCAAAACCAATTTCCCCCCCAAACCCACCCATATGGCCGAAACCTTCCCCCCTCCCTTCCCTATATAAAGCCCTCCATTCTTCTTCAAATTCACACAACACAACCCCCCTATACCCTCTTAGCCGAAACACAACACCTTCCCCCTTTCCTCCATATCTTCTTCTTCTTCCTCTATTCTTTCTTTTATTGTTCGAGGGCGAGCAATTTTCTAAGTTTGGTGTGGTAAAAGCATAAGCTTTTTGTTTTTCCATTACCATTGATGGCACCTAAGACCGGAGAATCCTCTAAGAAAGGGAAAGGGAAGACAAAAGCTTCCACCTCCGAGTCATGGGAGATGGAAAGATTCATCTCTAAAGCCCATCAAGACCACTTCTATGATGTTGTGGCCAAGAAGAAGGTGATCCCCAGCAAGAGAGCCCATTCATGGAGCTCAAGAGGTGCAAGAAGCTCATCACCATGAGATCCCGGAGATGCCTCAAATGCAATTTCCTCCACAAAACTATTGGGAGCAAATCAACACCTCCCTAGGAGAATTAAGTGCCAACATGGGACAATTACGGGTGGAACATCAAGAGCACTTCATCATGCTTCATGAAATAAGAGAAGATCAAAAAGCAATGAGGGAGGAGCAACAAAAACAAGGAAGAGACATAGAAGAGCTCAAGGACATCATTGGTTCCTCAAGAAGGAAACGCCACCATCACTAAGGTGGATTCATTCCTTGTTCTTATTTCTTCTGGTTTCGTTTTCTATGTTATGTGCTTATCTATGTTTGTGTCCTCGTTACATGATCATTAGTAGGTAGTAACTTTGTCTTAAAGTTATAAATGTCCTATGAATCCATCACCTCTCTTAAATAAAAAAATGTTTCAATTCAAAAGAACAAGAAGTACATGGGTTTCGAATTTATCCTTGAACTTAGCTTAATTATATTGATGTGGTGACAATGCTTCTTGTTTTCTGAATGTATGCTTGAACAGTGCATATGTCTTTTGAAGTTGTTGTTTAAGAATGCTAAATATGTTGGCTCTTGAAAGAATGATGACTAGGAGACATGTTATTTGATAATCTAAAAAATCATAAAAATGATTCTTGAAGCAAGAAAAAGCAGCAAAGAACAAAGCTTGCAGAAAAAAAAAAGAAAAAAAAAATAGAAAGAAAAAGAAAAAGCAAGCAGAAAAAGCCAAAGCTCTTAAACCCAAGAGGCAAGAGCAAAAAGCCAATAACCCTTAAAACCAAAAGGCAAGGGTAAATAAAAAGGATCCCAAGGCTTTGAGCATCAGAGGATAGGAGGGCCTAAAGGAATAAAATCTTGGTCTAAGCGGCTAAACCAAGCTGTCCCTAACCATGTGCTTGTGGCGTGTAGGTGTCAAGTGAAAACTTGAGACTGAGCGGTTAAAGTCAAGGTCCAAAGCAAAAGAAGGGTGTGCTTAAGAACCTTGGACACCTCTAATTGGGGACTTTAGTAAAGCTGAGTCACAATCTGAAAAGGTTCACCCAATTATGTGTCTGTGGCATTTATGTATCCGGTGGTAATACTGGAAAACAAAGTGCTTAGGGCCACGGCCAAGACTCATAAAATAGCTGTGTTCAAGAATCATCATACTGAACTAGGAGAATCAATAACACTATCTGAACTTTGAGTTTCTATAGATGCCAATCATTCTGAACCTCAATGGATAAAGTGAGATGCCAAAACGATTCAAGAGGCAAAAAGCTATAAGTCCCGCTCATATGATTGAAGCTATGTTTCATTGATAGTTTGGATCAAAGTGGATTTTCTGGAGCTACAGAACTCAAAATGGCGCGCTTTTAATTGCGTTGGAAATTAGACATCCAGGGCTTTCCAGAAATATATAATAGTCCATACTTTGGCCAAGAATAGATGATGCAAACTAGCGTTCAACGCCAGTTCTCTGCCCAATTCTGGCGTCCAGCGCCAGAAAAGGATCCAAAACCAAAGTTGAACGCCCAAACTGGCACAAATGCTGGCATTCAACTCCAAGAAGGACCTCTACACGTGCAGCACTCAAGCTCAGCCCAAGCACACACCAAGTGGGCCCCGGAAGTGGATTTATGCATCAATTACTTATTTCTGTAAACCCTAGTGACTAGTTTATTATAAATAGGACCTTTTACTATTGTATTAGACATCTTTGGTCTCAGTTTTAATCCATTGTTCATCTTAGGAGACTATTGATCATGTTTTTAGGGGCTGGCCATTCGGCCATGCCTGGACCTTTCACTTATGTAATTTTAACGGTAGAGTTTCTACACTCCATACATTAAGGTGTAGAGCTCTGTTGTTCCTCAAAGATTAATGCAAGTACTACTATTTTCTATTCAATACATCTTATTTCGCTTCCAAGATATTCATTCTCACTTCAACCTGAATGTGATGAACGTGACAATCATCATCATTCCCTATGAACGCGTGCCTGACAACCACTTCTGTTCTACATTAGATTGAATTAGTATCTCTTAGATCTCTTAATCGGAATCTTCGTGGTGTAAGGTAGAATGATGGCGGCATTCAAGAGAATCCAGAAAGTCTAAACCTTGTCTGTGGTATTCCGAGTAGGATTCAATGATTGAATGACTGTGACGAGCTTCAAACTCGCGATTGTTGGGCGTAGTGACAGAACGCAAAAGGATAGTAAATCATATTCCAGCATGATCGAGAACCGACAGATGAATAGCCGTGCCGTGACAGGGTGCGTTGACCATTTTCACTGAGAGGATAGGATGTAAACCATTGACAAGGATGATGCCTCCAGACGATTAGCCATGCCGTGACAGGGCATTTGGATCATTTTGCCGAGAGAAGACCGAAAGTAGCCATTGACAATGGTGATGCATTACATAAAGCCAGCCATGGAAAGGAGTAAGACTGATTGGATGAAGATAGCAGGAAAGCAGAGATTCAGAGGAACGAAAGCATCTCTATTCGCTTATCTGAAATTCTCACCAATGATTTACATAAGTAATTCTATCCCTATTTTATTAATTATTTTCGAAAACTTCATAACCATTTGATATCCGCCTGACTGAGATTTACAAGGTGACCATAGCTTGCTTCATACCAACAATCTCCGTGGGATTCGACCCTTACTCACGTAAGGTATTACTTGGACGACCCAGTGCACTTGCTGGTTAGTTGTGCGAAGTTGTGAACCATGGTACTGGCATCAAGTTTTTGGCGCCATTACCAGGGAAAGAAAGAGCGATAAATTTTACATAATCAAAGTGTAATCACAACTTTTGCGCACCACTTGGTCCAGAAGAGCTCCCTCAAAAGTTGCCAGATCCCGGAAGCTTCTTGATTCCCTGTACTATAGGGACCATCACCTTTGGAAAGGCACTATGTGACCTTGGCTCAAGCATCAACTTCATGCCTCTTTCTGTGATGAAGAGGTTGAGAATTCTGGAGGTGCAACGTGTCAAGATCTTATTGGAGATGGCAGACAAGTCTCTGAAAAGGGCATATGACATGGTGGAAGATGTCCTAATGAAGGTTGAAGACCTTTACATCCCTGTAGATTTCATAGTCTTAGACACTGGGAAGGACAGAAATGAATCTATCATCCTTGGAAGGCTTTTCTTAGATACTGCAAAGGCCATAATTGATGTGGAAAGAGGTGAGTTAGTTTTGAGGTTGCATGAGGACTGCATCCTGTTCAAGATCCCCAGCCCTCAGTCTCTCTCTGACAAAGGAGGTACCATTGTGCAGTACATAGTATTCCAGCCTTCCCTCTTAGTACAGAGCTTTACAGATCCCCCAGACACCAACTCTAAGTTTGGTGTTGGACAACCATCATCAAGCAATGGGAAGGAAGGCACTAAGAAGAAGGTACCTAAAGGCTGGAGGAACAAGAAAGTTCCCACTAAAGACCTCTCACCAGGTATGAGAGTTGTCTTCACAAAGAGTCCAGTCATTTTGCATACTGTGAACCAGATCCTATCTCTAGAGCATGTGGAGCTCATTCATGAGAACACAGAAAGAGAATTCACTGTGAGGGATGAAGATCTAAGCCCCTACTTACCTCCGTAAAGGAGCTATCTGTCAAGCTAATGACGGTAAAGAAGCGCTTATTGGGAGGCAACCCAACCATTAGCATAGTGTTTTCATTTTCTTTTCATTTATTTTAAGTTTTATATTATAGTTTTTCCTTTGCTTCTTGACATTTGTGATCATGTGCAGCACTTAGGACAGAAATAGAGACATACAGAACTAAAAACAGAACACACTGGGGAGTCCCTTGTTGGCGTTGAACGCCAGACAAGGAGAAAGTTGGGCGTGCAGCACCCACTAAGGAGCTGAGAAGACCCTTTCCCTGATCCCTTCTGGGCGTTCAACGCCCTTAGAAGAGGAATAGCTGGCGTTGAACGCCAGACAGGGAGCAGTCTGGGCATTCAATGCCCCTAAGGGAGTAAGGAACTGGCGTTGAACACCAGAGAAGGACCATTTTGGGAGTTCAACACCCCATAGGGAGCATATACTGGTGTTGAACGCTAGCCAAGGAGCAATGCTAGGTGTTTAACGCCCTAAAGGGAGCAGCCAGGCCTGCATTTTGACCCTCCTATGGGCGTCCAATGCCCATTCCTGGCATTGAACGCCAGGTAGGGGGCAGGCTGCTCAAGTTTGGAAGCTTCTCAGCTAGTGGGTCCCCTAGAATCTCCACCTACCCCACCTTTCTTCTCTCCCTCCCACCTTTTCTAAACCTTGAAATCTACACCCTACTTTCCCTCTTTCCAATACACACTCTTCCCCCAAAACCATCATAAATCCCATCACTTTAATTTCCATCAACCCCACCCACTTCAAATTCAAACCTTTCACACACATTCTTCCCTAACACAAAACCGAACCCTACCCCATCCCCATCCTATATATACCCCCTCATACAACCCTTTATACACATACACACACACACGCACCTCCTAAACACTCTCTTCCTCTAACCCTATACACTTTTCACAACCTTCTTCCGCCACATTCCCCCACTTGGCCGATGCCTTCCTCCCCCTCTATCTCTATCATTTCCTTCTCTCTTTTACTTTTTTCTTTCTTTTTGTTCATATTTGCTCGAGGACGAGCAAAGTTCTTAACTTTGGTGTTGCAAAAGCTTTGCTTTTGACTTCTCCATTCCTAAGTATGGCACCAAAGGCTAGCGAAGCTTCAAGGAAGAGAAAGGAAAAGGCTCCCTCTTCCACTTCCGAACCTTGAGAATCATGGAGATTCCTCACCAAGGTATACCACGATCACTTCTATGATGTGGTAAGGCAAAAAAATGTGATTTCTAAGGTCCCCTTCAAGCTCAAAAAGGGGGAGTATCCGGAAATCCAACAAAAGATTTGGAGAAAGGATTGGAAAATTCTAACCAATCCTGTTTCAGAGGTCGAAACACTAATGGTGCGAGAATTCTTCGCCAATACTTGGGTCACCAAAAATCATGATACAAGCGTGAACCCAATGCCTAATAACTAGCGAACCATGGTGAGAGAGAAACTTTTAGACTTTAGCCCGAAAAGTGTGAGAGTTGCGCTCCAATTGCCTCAGATGCTAGGAGACCCACATTCCTACACTAGAAGGGTCAACTCCGACCAAAGAATGGATCAAGTCCTTGGGGACATCTGTGTGGAAGGACCACAGTGGAGAAGAGACGCACAAGGCAATCCCTACTAACTGGGTAGGCTTGACCTCAAGCCCATGGCTAGAGGATGGTTGGAGTTTATCCAACGCTCCATCATCCCTACAAGTAACCGATCCGAGGTTACCATTGATCGAGTAATAATGATTCATTGCATTATGCTCGGGAATGAGGTAGAAGTACATGAGGTGATACCTCAAGAATTGTACAAGGTGGCTGAAAAGACCTCCACCCAAGCGAGGTTAGCATTCCCACCCCTCATATATCGCCTATGCAATTTAACTGGAATTGGCATAGCTGGAGATACCCTCATAGAGATGGATAAGCCCATCAAAGAGAAAGATAGAGCATGTGAGAAAGCAGGCGCACGGACCACAACAAGAACCTGTGTAGCCGCCTCCACCAGAAATTCATGAGATGCCTCAAGAGATGTATTTTTCTCCCATAGACTATTGGGATCAACTGAATACCTCAATAGGGGAGTTCAACTCAAATGTGGAGCAGCTGAGAGTAGAGCATAGGGAGCACGCCAGTACCCTCCATGAAATAATAGAAAATCAGAGAAGATTAATGGAGGAATAGCAGAGACAAGGGCGTGACATAGAGGAGATCAAACGCTCCATTGGATTTTCCAGAGGGAGCAGTAGCTGCCATCACTGAGGTTGTTGAGTCCTTTTACATCTTTAATTGTTTTACTTATGTTTTCATTGTACCTTAATTTACTATCTATTCTCTATTCTAAGTTCATGATCATGTTTAGTATTTCATTTTTTTAGTTTTATTTTCTTATTTTATTTTGGTTATAAGATATCCAATGTATCCCTCACGATGCTTAAAATAAAAAAAATTAATTGAAAAAGAAATAGTGAGATACATAAGTTTTGAGTTATATCATAAGTTATTTCAAGTATTTTGATGTGGTGGCGTTGCATTTATCTTCTGAATATATGTATTAATACTGCATAATTGATAGTGAAGTTAAGTATGTTGGCTCTTGAAAGGACAGTGAATTTAGAGAAATATTATTGATTCTCTGAAAAATAAAAAAATTATTGATTCTTGAAGTAAGAAAAAGCAGCTAAAAGAAAAATAAAAATAAAAGAAAAAGAAAAATAAAAAGCTCAAAAGAAAAGGAAAAGAGCAAGGATCCAAGGCTTTGAGCATCAATGGTTAGTAAGGTAAAAAAAATTGGCCTAAAAAGCTAAAATGAGTTACTATCCCTAACTAAATACTTATGGTGTGAAGGTGTCAAGAAAAAAGCTTGAGACTGAGCAGTTAAAGTCGTGATCCAAAAGCTAAAGAGTATGCTTAAGAACTTTGAGCACCACTGTCTAGGAATTTAAGCAAAGCTAAATTCGAATCCAAAGGATTTCTCCAGTTAAGTGCTTGTGGCATTTATGTATCCGGTGGTAATACGGAAAAACAAAACGCTTAGAGTCACGGTTAGGCTCAAAAGTGCAAAGCACCAAACGAAGCTGTGTTCAAGAATCAAGAAGAGCTTAAAGAAGAGAGTCCATAATATCATCCAGATTCTAGTTCTGAGCGATGCCAATACTTCTGAGTTTCAAAGGAAACTGAGATGCCAAAACTGTTTAGAAGTAAAGAGCTAATAGCCCCATTCAGTATTTGGAACTGAGCTTCATTGAGGACAAGCAACAGTTTAAGCTTGGTGTTCTGATGAGCGGATATTTTATACACTTTTTGGTACTATTTTCTTAGTGTTTTTAGTATATTTTGTTAAGTTTTATTATGTTTTAGTAGGTTTTAATGCAAAAATCACTTTTTTGGATGCTACTTTGAGTTTTGTGGTTTTTCTATGGTTTTAGGTGATTTTTGGGTAAAAATGGTAAGTTTTGGCAAAGTCTGATTCAGAGGTAAAGAAAGGACAACTGATGCTGTCAGATCCTGATCTCCGTGTATTCAAACTAGCATTTCTGGAGCTACAGAGATCCAATTAATGCAATCTCAATGGCGTTGGGAAGCTAACTTCCAGAGCTTTCCAGCAATATATAATAGTTTATGCTTTGCTTTGGAAATTACTGCGCAAAATGGGCATTGAACACCCAACTTACCCCCTTTCTGGCGTTCAACACCCCAAGAGGACCAAAGCCAGCGTTGAATGCCCAAGACTGGCATTCAACGCCACCAAGGGAGCATCAAGGCTGCATGGACACCCTTTAGTGGGTGTTTAACGCCCACTCCTCCAAGTTGGACGCCAAGCTCAACCCAAACACTCACCAAGTGGGCCTAGAAGTGGATTTTCGCACCTTTAGCTTAGTCTATTTCATTTTTGTAATTTCTACTTATTATTAATGTCTTTTTAGGTCTATTTATTAGTATAAATAGAAGCAAGATCACCTTTGTTAAGGACTTTTTGATCTTCAGCTTCTGAGAACTATCTTTTATGTAAATTATGAGCGGCTAAACCTCCTAGGTTAAGGTTAGGAACTCTGCTGATTCCCATTGATTAATACAATTACCTTTCTACTTTAATTTATGTCTAATTCTATTCTATGATGCATTTTCGTTCTTCGTCCTTATGGATCTGGGGTGGAACTGATGTATGACCCCTGATTCTACATGAGTTCTTGCGAGTCCCTAATAGGATAGTATTGAGCTACAGCTTGAGAGTGCATCACAGATTCCAACACGTATCTGGGCTAATGGGGATATGTGACATAAAATCTCGTTAGTCATAGGTTGGTATTTGATTATTCTATTGTTACCATTTTTTATCTCTCTCATGCATTGAATGCTTATTGAGTTTATTAAAATTATGGGAGTCATTCAACTTCGATAAAGGACTCACCAGTAGAGTAGTGCGGAAAATCTATACCGACCAAGTTTGTCTCATTTGGTTTTTGTAAAACATGAATCCATGAAAACCATCATTGAGGGATGAGGCTATTAGTTGGATTATACCATGTGTTTGCATCTAAATTTTCAAGCAAAAGGGTGTTACTCAAGGGAAATAGAGTAAAACACTGTCCACTATTAGATTCCTATAGAAATATTTGTCATGTCTAGATTCTGTTTTTCGTAATTCATCATGGGTACACTATATTTACCATGTGTGTGATGATGCAGGATATACCTGGGTTCTTTTAAATTGCTATGCTTTCCATGTATGTTTTACAAACAAAATATTGTTCTCTATTCTCTATTTTTTCAGGTGGGATACAATTTTTATGCACTTTTTTTCTATTTTTGAACTTTCTCTTCTTTAATGATATGGGATCTGAAGCATAATCTAGCTATTTTCTGTTACCAGCTTTGTATGTGATGCTGTGGATGGTTGGGCCGCTCGCAAATTCAATCAAGGTATAATCTTTCATGAAGAGGTGATACCAATTTTATTCTATTTGTTTATATAATTCTTTGACGAGTGTTATGTACACATTATCTCTTTCTAGTAATGTTTTGCTGAACTGGTATGATTAGACGTTGTTTTAAAAAATATTGGGTTCAGACTTAGGGGGTTTGTGGCATGTCTTCACCACAGAATGGGACAGCGTTTCCTCTATACTAACTTGTTTAGTTTAAAAAGGTAACTAGTCTATTTAATATTAACCTCGTTTTCTTGTTTCAGTGTCGACCTTCGGAGCTATTCTGGACATGGTTACAAACAGGTTATCTCTATCTCTTTCTGTTTCTCCAAGCCAAAGAATGCGTTGTTAAACTTATAGTTCTTTACATTGTTTGATTTTTGTTTCTTTGAATTAATGTGTCTTTCTTAATATCATAATTAGCACTGTTTGTCTACTTGTTGTTCTTTCCCAAGTTTACAAGTAAGATTTTTCTCCTTTTTAATTGTTCATAATTTGCTGTCATTTAAGCATCACATGTAAACCTAACTTTTGTGTTGAATTTGTGTAAAGGCCTGGCTTATTCTTCTTGTCCTTGCTAGCATTAGATATTACTAGCCACTGGCTGCAAATGTCTTTTCGTTCTTCTTTAACTCAATTTTTATGATCCTGCATTTGTTGGTTTGGGGATGATGTTCTTTAGCTGTGTTTTGCGAACTCAAAAATATAGTGGTTGTTTTATCATATACATCAGCCTGATAGGAAAATTCTTTTCTTTCTGGGATTAGGTTTTCGTTTTAGTGTTGGATTAGCTCTGACTATGATGATTCAAAAAGTTTGCACACATCAATGTCCTTTAGCTCTAAAGATAATTACAGAAGAATATGGATCGATTCTACCTTCATACTAGTTAGTGTATTATGCATTTTGACATGTAGTTCATGTGTGCCTTAATTGATTCTGTAGCATTTTTTATGGCATTTTAATTTCTTTTGTACATTCTTGTTGACTACAACATATTTCAGGAAGCCATGAGTCAGCAAATTGATGAAGTTGTGTCTGGAAGTGCACTTTCCCCTTCATCCGAATTTGAATTGGTATGCTTGTGATAATTACCTGGCCATTGTTAGAATTTTAAGGTTATTCAGGTGATAGGAGCTATGTATGAGGTGTCTTGTGTTGCACTACACAGTCTGCACTAGTGCATTATTAACATAAAAAGGAGCATTGGGTCAATGGTTTGAAAATTATCTCCCTATTCTGATGCAGATCTTCTTTTCCATTTTTCCTCCCATTTTTATCTATTCTCTAATTTTCAACAACTGCACTTATATTTATGCCACAATATTTTGTTAGTTTCAAATTATTTTCTCAATATATGAAGCTGGACGTTGGTATTGATTAACATTTGGCAACTCAGCCAAAAGGTAGAGCAATTCAGGTTGAGGACAATATGATTGAACGCAATTCATGTCTATCTCCGTTTCTGCTGCTTCTCTTTCTGGTAACTTCATTCACTTCCCTTTTTTTTTCAAGCTCCTGATGACTCACTTTTTTTTTCTTCTTCTAACGTTTGGGTTTTCTAATTACCTCATCAATTTTCGATTCTCAGGAGCATACAGCTCGCCATCTTCTTCAAGCTAAGAGAGGTTTGCAATTTCTTAAACATCTTTATGCTTTTAGATCTACCAATATTTTTTATTCAAAAATTGAAAACAACAGTTGATGAATTATATGGACTTAGCTAACCACATTTACTTTCCTTTTATTGTTGAGATCAGTCTGCTCTGTATGAGGATTTTCATTATTTGTTTAGAGATAACTCTAACTTCAAATGTGACTCGGTCTACCATTTCTGATAAACTCTTGTATATACAAACAACACAAATACTTATGAATAGTTGAATAATGATTGCTATTAAACTACTTCAGTTCTGTTGATTACTTATTTGAGATATCCATCTTCATAGGATGTCTTAGTATATTTTCATCACTTCATGCAAATCTAGTGCATTACCTGTGTCTCTGATCTATAGAGGATTTTCAGCATGCTGCAATTTGGTTTTGTCGTGACATTTGAACTGTTATGTGTATGCTGAAGCCTGAAAGGTTAGAGTTTGGCGATATCAATTATCAAATGCACAAGGCAAGTGGAAAGTGCTGCCACATAGCATGTGTCTTAATCACTTTCTTATGTCTTTCATCTAATATCGCCTCATGAATCATGATTTTATAGTTGCCAATTTTGTCTTGGTTTGTTTGTAAACTCATTGCAGACGTTATTACTTACTGTTAAAATATATATGGAATCTGCGACAAACTGTTCTCATGATACTGGTTTTCCCCTGAATCTGCAGGTTGTTCTGTGAATTTCGAGTTTGCGAATTACACAATAATCACAAGCAAATGCAAAGGACCCAATTATCCACCCAAAGAATGTTGTGGGGCATTCAAAGAATTTGCATGCCCTTACGCCGATGTGTTGAATGATTTACAGAATGATATTTATTTGAGAATTCAAGAAAGGTGTGCTATTTATTTGATATCAAATCTGACTGATGATTCCTTTAACGTTCCTTGTGATTACTTGAAGTGGCATTATTTAGTGAATTGGACTTGTTGTATCAACGTCACTTATCTTACCTGGACTATGACTTTCGCAGAACTGGGCTGATTCTTGATGTAGATGAACATGAACTTCAGGATAAAGTAGACAAACATTCAAATGATGTTTCCCAAGTTCCAGGGGGAGAAATGAAATCAGAGCAAGGTGAACACATTTATATTTTATAAGCTAGCAATTTTATGAACAAAATTGAACTTTTACAAAATTGTTAACTTTGTGAAATTAAAAATATGGATCATGATTACAAAATAGTTGCTTATCTTCCCTCTGGATTTTGATGAGATACTTGTGGCAGGTATAATGTTGCTATGTATGTGCTCATGCATACAAAGAAAGTGGGACTACTTTCGAAGTAGAGTTTACAGGAACTTTGCCAAAAGAACTCATGTAGAAGTGTCAAGGCATTATTTTGGAGAACAAATTCTGGTCACTACATTGTTTGGTTCATACTATCACAATGTTGGTTTGCTATTTGCAATGTCTGGTCACTACTTTAAATGTTCAAAAAATATAGAAGTGATAAGATTCTAACACTCTTCTTATGATATTTTTTAGGGGCTAATGACTTTGGTCAACTAGGTGATAGAACCGATGAGTAAAGGAAATATCTAAAGAAAGTGAAGCTATTAGAGTCAGAGTTTGTAAAATCTGTGTCTTGTATAATTCTTAATTCTCTTCTTAGAAATTCATTTTTGTTAATGTTTGTAAATTTTATGTACGCAGCTGTTGCATGTATACAGATGACATTGTTGTAGGCTTTTACCAAGTTTTGAATGAAGGAACATAAATTTGAGTGTTCACATGTAGGATTTTACCATAATTTTTTTTAAAAATTTGATTTAGCTATAGCCACGCTTTAAAAGCGTGGCAATAGGTTCGTATCTAGGCACACGACTTAAAAGGCGTGGCTATATCTCGTTATCGGGACGCTTTAAAAGTGTAGCCATATGTCTTGCTATTGGCACGCTTTTAAAGCGTAGCCATATATCTCTCTATTGGCACGCTTTTAAAGGGTAGTCATATCTTGTTATTGGCACACTTTAAAAGCGTAGTCATATTTGGCACATATGGCCACGCTTTTAAAGCGTGGCGATCTTTAAAAGCGTGCAAAAAATAAAGCATGGCGATAGGTCACCAAAAGTGTGGCGATAGAGCAACCGGCACCTTTACAGATGTGATTCTTTCAAAAGCGTGCCGGTAGCTCAAAAAGCGCGGTGAAAAGGTATCGCTACGCTTTTTTGACTTTTTGCCACGCTTTAAAGCGTAGCAAAAAGCTTGTTTTCTTGTAGTGATTATATCGGATTGAATAAAAATATTCAGGTTCATTGAATCGATCTGATCTGTTTACACTCCTAGTTTTAAGTGCTTTCGTTTGCTTAATATGAGTAGTTTATCCTAAGCAAAATAAAACTTGAATAGATATGATGGTACTAGCTGATTATATATGATTCGTTTGACTACAAGCGAACCTTACATAGTAGAATTGTTTGATTTGTTTTTCTTTTTATAGGACTTAATAGGGGGAGGAACAAAGAGTTCATCTACAACTGTAGAATGGCCAATGTTGAAACTCTTAAAAAATTCTGAGATAATAAAAAATGCAATAGAGGAGCTTGACAGAGTTATAGGAAGAGAAAGATGGGTTGAAGAGAATGACATTATCAATTTACCTTATATTGATGCCATTTCTAACGAAACAATGAGACTTCTGAAAGAATCCAGCAACGAAAATAGCACAAATATCTAATACGAAAATAATATAAAAATATTCACAACATAATATGACAGTAGCTAAAAGCAAGTAAATATATCAACAAAAGTAATAATAAGAACACACTGATATTTTAACGTGGAAAACTCCCTCAATGTGAGAGGTAAAAATCATGAGTCACCAAGATCAAGAAAATGGCTCCACTATAGTCAAATATGAGGTATAAGAGAGTCTCAAATAAAGCACAAATTATGCATACAATTAGCCAAAACACCAAAGCACCAAAGCTTACAAATGAGTAATAAGAAGATGAAAAATACCCAACAACAGAGTTGTTGTTCGAAGCAGATTTCTACCTCTGAAGACCTCCAATCAAAATCTCCAATGATCAGAATAAAGAACAAGATGAAGTGAAGCTGCAGTTCAAATTTCAGGTCAATCCAACGGTGAACAAACGAGAAACTACTATTTGAAATCTGCTGTTCTGCAAAAAAATGTGAATTCTATTTTTTCCTCTTCTCTCTCACTTTGTGGTGCTCTCTCTAACTCTCTATTATTCCAAAAAATCTGATTAGGATAGTGACATAAGGGTGCAAGGAGACACCCCAAAAAATCAGACTTGAGCCTCACAAAAGAGAGAAAAAAACCAACAAATCTCCCCCTTCTCGACTAGGTGAAGGACCTCGCCATCCCGGCGATCAAACAATATGTTTCAAACTTATCTCTTGGCAATAATTTTGTCATCATATCAGTACCATTATCATCAGTGTGAACTTTCTCGAGTTCCAAAAATTTGGAATTCAACACATCCCATATCCAGCGATACCTAACATCAATATGTTTAGATCTTTTATGAAAAGTAGAATTCTTAGCAAGATGAGTAGCACTTTGACTATCATACAACAACACATAACGGTCTTTCTTGAAATCAAACTCTCGAAGAACTTCTTCATCCACAATAACTCTTTATATGTTTCAGTTGCTACAATAAACTCTACCTCTGTGGTAGAAGGTGCAACATACTTCTGTAGTTTTGACTACCATGAAATAGTTTCCCCCTACAAACTTGGCCAAATACCCTAAAGTAAACTTTTGAGAATCAACATCTCCTGCCATGTCAGTAAAGCCAACTAGCAAATATTTCTCACCACCAAAACTCAAACTCAAGTTAGTTGTTCCTTTGAAATATCTCATAATCTATTTAACAACATTCCAATATTCTTTACTTGGATTAGAGAGGAAATAACTCACAATACCAATCGCATGAGTAATGTCTGGTCTAATATACACCATAGCATACATTAAGCTTCCAACAGCTGAGGTATAAGAAATTTCATCCATTGCTTGTTTCTCCTCGTTAGTAGTTGGACACTACTTAGTACTCAACTTAAAATGAGGAGCAAAAAAACTAGCAACACATTTGGCATCATTCATGCCAAACCTTTGAAGCACATTCTTTATGTACTTCTCCTGTGACAAATAAAGCTTTTTAAAATATCTATAACGAGTAATAGTCATGTCCAAAATCTGTTTGGCAGGACCCAAGAATTTTATCCGTTGCTTGTTTCTTCTCGTCAATGGTTGACTGCTTGGTACTCAACTTAAAATAAGGAGCAAAAGAACTAGCAACACATTGGCATCATTCCTGACAAACCTTTGAAGAACCTTATTTATGTACTTCTCCTTTGACAAATAAAGTTTCTTGAAATCTCTATAACGAGTAATAGTTATGCTTAAAATTCGTTTGGCAGGACCCAAGTCCTTCAAAGGAAAGAACTTGCTCAACTGTTTCTTCAACTCATTAATCTTTAAAACATTCTTGCTCACAATAAAAATATCATCCACATAAAGTAAAAGAATGATAGGTAGCATCGCCAACTCATAGGTATCATTCTCATGAAAGGACTTCATTTCTTCTTGCATAGCTTCAAGCCATTGAGCTTTGCTTCCATCTTCAGCAGCCTCTCCAAAACATTCAAGTTCTCCCCATCAGTTGACAAAACAAACTCATATGGAGAATACCTTGACAAAGGCTTCCTCTTTCTTGTAGACCTTTTGAGTGCATTTGCAGGAATTTTCAAAGCTAGCTATTCATCATGATCATCATCACCAACTTCATTAAGCGTCGGTTCAACTATTCCATCTTCACCTGCACCTGTATCATCCTCATTATTTTGAGCTTCAACTCTACAATCTTCCACCATAGGCATTGAGGGAGTAATATCTAAGTCAGAAAAATCATTACTAGGTTGAACCATTGACTTCTTTGCATTATCAATATACTTCAATGTTTGGTCTCCAGCAAAGATAACATCTCTACTTTGAATCACCTTCTTGATAACAGGATCATAAAACCTATAACCAAATTCATCCATGTCATAGCCAATAAAAATACACTGTCTAGTCTTTACATCAAGCTTGGATCTCTCATTTTTTGGAATAAGAAATATCTTTATCTGACCATATATTTTTTGGCACTTCAAATTGCAAGAGAACACACGGTGTCTGGTTTAAGATATAAACAATAGTACTCAGAGCTTCACCCTAAAAGGATTTTGCCAATCCAGACTGTGACAATAAGCACCTAACTTTTTCAACCAATGTTCTATTCATCCTTTCAGCCAAGCCATGCAACTGAGGAGTCTTCGGAGGAGTCTTCTGATGTCTTATACCATGCTCTTTACAATAAGCATCAAATGGACCTATTTACTCACTACCATTGTCAGTACAAATTTCTTTCAATTTCTTCCCAATTTCTCTTTCAATAGAAGCTTGAAATTGCTTGAACATATTCAAAACTTGATCTTCGGTCTTCAAAGTATAAATCCATAATTTTGTAGAATGATCATCAATAAAAGTTACAAAATAGATAGACCTTTCAAGTGTTCTTGTCTTCATCAGTCCACATACATCAGAATGCACCAAGTCAAGTATTTCTGGCTTCCTTGAAGGTGGATGGTTCTTGAAAGAAACCCTGTAAGCAATCTTGTAACCAGATAAAAGATTCCTCTTGGATAACATATTCATGCCTTTCTCACTCATATGACATAATCCCTTATGGCATAAATCAGTTCTATCAACAAACTCAGTAGCATTAAGAACATCTTTTACAATCTTTGCTTAAGTTAAATAAAGAATAGAGTATTGTGTACTTCCAGCAACAACCATAGAACCATTAGTGATCTTTCAACTATCACGAGGGAATGATCTATCCAAGTCTTTAACACACAACTTACCAATAGAAAGTAAGTTCAACCGAATATCAGGAACATACTTCACATGCTTCAAAGTCAACTTGGTATCGTTGGAGGTTTCTAAGCAAACCTGTCCAACACCGGTACACTTTACAACACCTTGATAAGTCATTTTTACATCACTAAAATCAGCAGGAGTATAAGACGTAAACAAATTCCTCCTAGATGTAGCATGAATAGATGTACCACTATCAATCATCCAACTAGTGCTATTATCAAGTTAACAGATTCAAACTCCTCAACTAGAAGAAAATCATTTACATTGACCTTGTCTTCATTGCTACCGTCATATTTATTTGTGCTCTTGTCTTTACTTGCCTTGGCTTTCTCCTTCTTTAGTTGCCAACAAAATTTCTTCACATGTTCTTTTTTACCACAATGATGACACTCAATATTTTTATACTTTTTTGGGACTTTCTTCTACTTTGATCTCTACTTTTAGGACTTCGGCTTTTGTTTCTCCCCCTAAACTCAAAAACCAGAACATCTAAATATGTAGTTGATGTACCTTGTGACTTTCTTCTTATTTCTTCATTTAAAATACTGCTCTTGGTAAGATCCATAGAGATTACACCATCAGGAGTAGAATTGGACAATGAAATTCTAAAAATATCCTACGAATCTAGTAAAGAGGCAAGATGTAATAATCCTTGAACTTCATCATCAAACTTGATACTCATGGAAGATAATTAATTCATTATTCCTTAGAAGTTATTCAAGTGATCTGTTATTGATGTTATCTATATATTTCAGAGCCAATAACTGTTTAATAAAATACATCTTGCTATTCCCAGTTTTTCGAGCATACAACTTTTCAAGCTCAATCCAAAGGGTCCGAGCATGTGTCTCTCCAATAATATGGTTCAACACATTATTGTCAATTCACTGCCTAATATATCCACGAACTTGTCTATACAACAAAGTTCAATCATCATCAAATTTATCATTAGGCTTTTCTTACCAAAAGCAAGTTGATAAAAATTCTTGACATAAAGCAAATCTTCCATCTTTGACTTTCACAAATCATAATTAGGACTATTAAGATTGATTATCCTACTAGTATTAGTATTAGTATTAGCTTTCATTGTTCACAAAATTATAAGCCCAGAAAAATACCAACAAGCTCTAATGCTAGTATGAAAGAGTCCAGCAGCAAAAACAACACAAATATCTAATACAAGAACAATATAAAAGCACTCACAACACAAGATGATAACAACTATAAGCAAGCAAATATATCAACTAAAGCAACAACAAAACATACTAATATTTTAACGTGACAAATTCTCTCAATATGAGAGGTAAAAAATACGAGTCACCAAGGCCAAAAAAATTACTCCACTATAATCAAATAAGGTACAAGAGAGTCTCAAACAAAATATAAATCGTGCATACAATCATCCAAAATACTAAAGCACCAAAGCTTACACATGAGTAATAAAAAGATGAAAAATACCCAATAACAGAGCTGTTGTTCGAAGCAAATTTCTTCCTCTGCAGACTTCCAATTAAAATGTCCACCGTTCAGAGTGAAGAACAAGATGAGATGAAGCTGTAGTTCAAATTTCAAGCTGATCCAATAGTGAGCAAATAAGAAACTGCTGTTTGAAATTTGCTGCTTTGTACAAAAATGAAATTTTTTTTCTTTTCTCTCTCACTTTGTAGTTGCTCTCTTTCACTTTCTATTGTCTCAAAAAATCTGATTAGGATATAGGGATATAAAGATACAAAGAAACACCCTAAAAAAATTAAGTTTAGGCCTCACAAAAAGAAGAAAAAACCAACTTCACCCTGTGGGACCAATGTTATCGCCGAGGAAAGCTAGGAAAGACATCAACATTGAAGGGTATGATATCTCCAAAGAAACCCAAATAATTATCAATATTTGGGCTATAGGCAGAGACCTTCAAAGTTGGGGAAATCCAACCAAATTTCAACCAGAAAAGTTTTTGACTTTTTAAAAATTAGTAAGAGTGTAGATGTAAAAGGCCACGATTATGAGATGTTGCCATTTGGTGCTGATAGAAGGATTTGCCCTCGGTAGTCAGTACACTCTAGGCCTTAAAGTGATTCAATCAAGTTTAGCTAATTTGTTATATGGGTTTAATTGAAAGCTGCCTAATAATATGCAGAAAGAGAACTTGAATATGGAGGAGATTTTTGGGTCTAGAAAAGTGCCTTTGGAAGCAATTACTAAGCCCAGATTGCCAAATCATCTTTATCATATTTAATTATTTAAGTATGAATTTAAATTTGGTACATTTTTAATATAAAATAATTTTATATGTATATTCAATTATATAAAATTACGTTAGTAAAGTAATTATTTTTTACATTGATCATATGAATGATCATTCAAAAAAATAGATATGATAAAACGACAGCGTAAAATATTATACAATGTCAGTATAATATGGGGTTGCTTCAACAATTGTTTTGGTTATCTCAACTTAAATGTTATATGTACTAAATATCTAATTTTTTATATCATGTAATAAATGTTGTTCAAATAAGTTGAGTTAAATTTTAAAATGATCTTTGAGATTGATTGTGTATATTGAAATAATTTTTGAGATATACACTAATTATATCTTTAAAGATATACCACATTAATTCTTGACCAATTTTTCGTTAATGGCTTGCTAATATAGTTGGATGACATGAATTATTAGTGACACATATCACATTTTGGGTTGGCTACATGTAATTATGTAATAATAGGTCGTTCAGTGACACGTGTCACAATATTATTTGTTCACATGTTAATTTAATGTCACATATTGCAACATAATTTGTCTATGTGTATCATATCATTATTGTAAATATACTAAATTAATCTCTACTTTTATATTAACGAAAGAGAAAATAAAGAGAAAAAGAAATTAAAATGAAAATTTTGTAAATGTAATTTTAGTTTTTTGTAATTCAAACATATTCAAATCATTGTTTAAAATTCAAATGAAATTTTAAAATTGATATTTATTTAAGAACCGATGGGGAATTACTTGACTTTGCAATACATAGCATACAACAGGGTTGTTTGTGTCCGAATGTGAATGAATGCTACTGTCACGAAAGAGAGAGACGAAAATATTGAAGAAGGAACTAAAAATTTCGATTATTATTATTATTCATAGCACACAAAAGCTTTGGTGGATGCATGATACATCAATTGAACCCATTATAGACCAACTTTTAGAAAACATATATTGAAGTCAGCTATATTTTATCACTTCATATACTATTTTGATCTCAATTGAATAGCCAGCATGCAGCATCCAAGGTCTGTTGTCAACAAAATTTATTAATTCATTTCGCTTTGTTGTAGATAAATAAAGAAAATGGAATAAGAGTCTTTAAACAATAACGTAACTCTGGCACCGTTTGATTGATGTTTGTGTATATCAAAGATAGATAGAAAATGTTTTTTGTTTGGTATGTAAGACACAAAATTAAGAGAGACATAGTTACACAGAGATATTTATAATAGCAATTTTGTTAGATAGACAATGACTTTTGTAAGTAATATGAACAATGAATTCTAAAATTGACTTAATAAAGTAAAAAAACACTTCACCCCCAATTACTTCCTAAACCCTAACATTAGGATAATCATCCGTACACCTAGTAAATTGAACATCCAGCCATTATTAACTGTGCATGAGTAAACCGAATCAAAAAAATAACCATTCAAGTAAGAATCAACATAATCATCTTCATATCTATTGAATTGCACATCAGCATATCCATTATTCACATTGTTTAGTATTCTTATTATCTCCCTATACTTTTTCTTATAAAAAATATGTATTTTATATTTTTCCAGTTAGTTGAGACTCTAATTTTTAATTTGAAACATTGAAATTTTTATCATTTTATCTCTTTAATTTTTTTATAATTTCATTCTTACCCTTGGCATCTTTAACCTAGTTTTTTTTTTCAACTATTCTTTATTTCCTCTCTCTGTAGCCTCCATATACTTTGCCGAGTATTGTTGTCCGATTTTGGCTTCGACGGCATTTCCTCCATCCTCTCTTTGGCGGTGTTGTTCGTCTTCTCCTTGGCGGGATCACAGCAAAGAAGAATGTGTCTCTGCCCCACCCTTCGGTCAACATCAACAGCGACAGTGGTAACTGTCATAACAACAAAGACTCTCTCTCTCTGGCGGCAAGAGCAACTACAGATCTATAGTGAAAATAATCATAGATCTCATCACAATCTGATATTTTTTCGTCGCCCCATCTTTCTTCCACCTTTCTACATTTTCATCTTCTTTTCATCATTTTCTATCTCTTTTTTTTCTTTCATCTACTATATTACCTTGTTCTACTTTAGATTCAATTTGTATTTATTTTAAATTTTATTTTTTAATAAAAATTTTAAATCTATTTGTATTATTCAATTAGAATAATATTAAAGAACTTTTGTTTATTTTATAAATATTGCATATTATTTGTGGTGTTTTTTATTGTAGATGAGGTGATAACTCATTTCTATTTGGGTTGATGGAGATTTATGTTTGTTATGCTGATTTTGAATAATTCTGCATTTGTTTTGATATTTATGGGGTTAATTTTGTTTTGGATAAAAAATTACCAAAAATAAAAAAAAAATTGTGTTAGTTTAAAAATGGTGATGCTATGATAAATTATGATGATTTTAAAGAAAAATGAAAAGACATAAGTAATGATGGTGATACAAAATTAAATTGAATAAAATTAATTTCTTAATAGAATTGTGAGTTGTGTGTTCTGTTTATATTTTAATTATCAACTTTTACTAATATTTATTTGTTACTAAATATTTTCAAAAACCTAAAATTTTTAGTTAAAAAACTTAAGTATCTACCCCCTTAATTAAGGTCACGCTACTCTAATTCATCATCCACCATTGCGCTCTAAGTGCCATGTTGCCTAACTTTGTTCTCCTGCGTTGAACTCCGCAACCTTTGAGATAATATATTTTCATAAAAAAAATCATTGGCATAAAATTAACAAAGACAATAATAATAGGACTGCATATGTATTTTTAGAATTTGAATTCTCTAAATTTTAAATTTAATTTCAGAAAATAAAATTAGTATTTTTATCCGTAATAATATTATAAAAATTAAATATAAAATCAAACTACTTTTATAAAAAAAGTCGTAAGTTGACAAAAGTTTTTGGTTAAGAAGACCAAGGTATCTGTAGATAAAAAATTAAATAATAAGATTTTTAGTTATTATTTTTATATGAAAAAGTCTAATTTTGGTGGAAATTTTGATTTCAATTGCAATAAGGGAGTGACATGTGGCACATTTTGGTTGTAAAATTAGTAAGAAGGAGGGAAGAATTCTTTAATTTTGGAGGAAAAGATTTAATTTTAATTACAATGAAAGAGTGACATGTGGCACATTTTGGTTGTAAAATTAGTAAGAAGGAGAGGAGAATTCTTTAATTTTGGAGGGAAAGATTTGATTCCAATTGCAACGAGAAAGTGACATCTGGCACATTTTGGTTGTAAAATTAGAGATATATAATCAAGGTTGCGAGAACCGGACCGGTCATCGAACCGGTCAAGTGACTGGTTCAATAATTCAATGGTTCAACCGGAGTTGAACCATAGTTGAACCGATTTAATTAAATATAGAATAAAATTATAAAAAATTTAATATATAATTTTAAATATTTAAATTCAATAATTTCTAAACTAATAAAATTCAAATTTAACAATTTCACAAAATGAGATATAAATAATTTATCATTAAAGGTTCATAAACAATTTCAAATATCAAAATTTATAACTAAAGAAAATCAAAACGCACATAAATGACAAATATAAAATGTTTTACAACCAAAATTAACAACATTGAACAAATAATAATTCAACTAAACAAAGACACTACTCATAAGAATTTTCTTGAGAAGAACTTGTTTGAGATTCTTGGACAACATTTTGTTTTGTGGTTATTGATCATTTTGTTGTTGTTCCATCAAAATTCAGAATGACAGCATTTCAGAATTCAATTCATAATTAAATTTAGCAATTCATCTAGTTAATTCACAAAATTAAATCCAACAATTCATCCAGTTAAATTCAGAATTCAATTCATAATTAAATCCAGCAATACATGTATATCAATTCATACCACATTCAACATAATTAAATTCAACAATTCATCCATTCAATATAGCAGAAATGCGGAATTCAATATAACAAAATTGAACTTACATAGCAAAATTCAATATACCAAAATTCAAGATTCAAAGTCTCAAAATTGAACTTATATCAAATTTATTTAGAATTAACAAATTAGAAAAAAAAGGCAGAACAAGAACTCAGAAGAAGAAGAATTCTGCATCTGAGTTCTGAACTCTGCATTTGCCCTAAATTTCTCAATGAATAAACTTATATCAAATTTATTCAGAATTAACAAATTAAAAAATATATATATATATATATAAAGCAGAACAAGAACTCAGAAGAAGAAGAACTGAAGAACTCTGCATCTGAGTTCTGAATTCTGCATTTGTCCTAAATTCCTCAGTGAATAAACTTATATCAAATTTATTCAGAATTAACAAATTAAAAAAATAAAATAAAAAGCAGAACAAGAACTCCGAAGAAGAAGAACTGAAGAACTCTGCATCTGAGTTTTGAACTCTGCATTTGCCCTAAATTCCTCAATGAATAAAAAATTAATTAAAAAAAACCAAAAACACAAGAACTCAAGAATCCAAGAACCAAATTCATACACTTAATTCACCAAATAAACAAAATTAATTGACAAACAAAAGGTTAAAGTACTCACCGGGGAGAGCACAGACTTCGACCAGATTCTCAACGACGACGTTGACAGGAGCCGCGACTAGGACCACAAGCCGATGACCAGACGACGCCAACTTCAAAAGCTTCAGACTTCAGAGTTCAGGACAAGGACGTCTCTCACAGTTGCCTCAACCTGCGACGGTGACGCTTCGATCCGCGGCGGTGACGCTTTGATTCGGTGTAGATGATGGCGTTGACGGTGGCGTTTGTTGGAGGAAGGTCGAAGAGGAGATTAGGATTGGGAGGTGACTGGTGAGTGTTTTCGAAGTAGGCAATTAGAGTTGGAGGAAGGTGATATTGATTCAGCGTTTTTACTTCGGCCTTTTGTTTTTTTTTTCTCCAGCGTCAAAACGACACCGTTTGGTGGCTTGTTGGAAAAAATCGGTGCTTGTCAAAACCCGGCCGGTTCGTCCGGTTCGGTGGTTAACCATTGGTTCAACTGGTTTTTTGCCAGTTTTTTGCAAGACGGTTTTGGGGTGGACCGGACCGGCCAAATGATCGATTTTTGATAAACTCGGTTGAACCGGCCGGTCCGGTCCGATTTTTAAAACCTTGTATATAATAGATAATAGATATGATCTATCACCATTTATTTTTTAGATGGAACCAAAAGAATACATGCGAAAGAAAATATTTAATGGTGAGAAATCTCACTTTATCCTCTAGGTTGAAAATCTAAAATTTAGAAAATCCAAATTCGTATTTCTAAATCGATAATGCTAGAAAAAAAAACAGTCAGAATTTGTCTTATTTAATATTTATTAATTATTAACAAATTATGATTATTTTTTACTAATTTTCTTTTTCGTTCCTAAATATGGTATCAAAAGTGTGCTGCGTATTAATTTTATCCGAAACTTAATTAAAATTCAGCGATAAACAACATTTATTACTCATGAAAGTTAAAACTCAATGAATCATGTTTGTTTTTGGGGAAAGTTAAAGAATGTGAAAGCGACTTCGCTCGTGTTATGTTAGTGGAGATTGATATTTACAAATAATCCAAATTGACTGTTTAATTTTCAAACCTGCTTTTTATGAAAAAGATATTATTATCATCATTGCTGGACCACTATAAAAGTTGTCTGCGTGTACATTCTACAATTTTATTATGTCATGCGCCTCTTTGATCCGGCATGCAGTGGAAGCTAATAAATTAAATAGTTTAAAGAAAATTATATGGTACAGATCTAAATCTGTACAGATTTAAAAATTTGTTTACTTAAACCACACTTTTTAAAGCCACACTTTTCACTTAAAACCGTAGTTCTTCACAAAGAAAAGTGTCACTTAATGGAAAAAAGTAAATTAGAAGATTTAAGAGAAGAAATAATTAAGTTATCAAAATTAATAGATCAAAAATTAATAATTTTAACTAATGTTAACTGTAATGACACCGAATTCTTAAAATCAATACAAAATGATTTTTCTCAAAATCTTTATTTTACTATAAGTTTTATTGAAGGACTTCAAAAACCTGAAAAAACTTATTTTTCACACGGAATTTCTAAAAAATATTACCATAGAAATGATTCCCCACATCTTTATCATACTTTTAACCCACAATTAAATTCTATAGTAGATATGCTTGAAGAAATATTAGTATTCATAAAATTTCAAAGAAATAAGGAAAAAGAGAATCCCAAAGAAGAAAAATTTCAAAATATAATCAAATTCTATATTAGAGACATGTTATTTAAATTTATACTTTCAGATAAATATCCCAAAAAATAGTCTTGAAATAAAGATAGAAGAACTTTTAGATGAAATTTGTGCTGAAAATCCTTTAGATATTAAAAATACAAATAACGAATTAGTAAGTATTAAATTAAAAGATTCTACAAAAGAGATAAATGTTCCAAATAAAATTCCTTATTCTGCAAGAGATAGAGAAGAGTTTTCACTAGAATGTAGAGATCTTTTGGAAAAAGGAATTATAAGATTAAGTAAAAGTCCTCATGCGACTCCAGCCTTTTATGTCGAAAATAATAATGAAATTAAAAGGAAAAAACGAAAAATGGTTATTAACTATAAGAAGATGAATGAAGCAACTATTGGTGATGCTCATAAACTTCCAAGAAAAGATTCTATTTTAGAAAAAATCAAAGGAGCAACTTGGTTTTCATCTCTTGATACAAAATCAGGATATTGGCAACTTCGTTTAGACGAAGAAACAAAGAAATTAACTGCTTTTACTTACCCAACAAAAAAATCAACAAGTGTGCTGCTCTATGAATGGAATGTATTGCCATTCGGATTAAAACAAGCCCCAGGTATTTATCAAAGATTTATGGAAGAAAATCTAAAAGAGTTAAATGAATTTATTTTAGTGTACATTGATGATATACTAATTTTTACAAAATAGGATAGAGAAGATCATCTTCAAAAATTATTTGCAGGTATATTTCAGGGACTTTTACTCCAACAGAACAGAGATATACCACTCATGAAAAGGAAACTCTAGCAGCAATTAATTCTCTTAAGAAATGGAAAATTGATTTACTACCCAGAGAATTTACATTAAGGACAGATTCAAGTTACCTAACAGGTTTCATACGATATAATTTATAAGTTGATTATAATCATGGACGATTGGTAAGATGGCAATTATTTTTGTTACAATATCCAATAAAAGTTGAATATATTAAGGGTGACAAAAATGTTATTGCAGATACATTAACAAGAGAATGGAGTTCGTCTACAACGCATTAGATCAAGAAATTCAAAAATATGAGCAAGAACTCGAAAAATGCAAGCATTGTCAGTAAATAAGGACACAGATCCAATCTCTCAAGAAGGCCATCGAAACAATGAAGTCAACACAACAAGCAAAACCATCAGAGTTCAGCCTGTAAGACCCGGTTAATTAACGGCTAATTAACCCATAAATGAGAATTTATTCTAGAAAGCTAAAAATGTTATTTTTATGGCTAAATGTGATAGAGGAGTTTGAGACGAGAATTTCGGTACCAATTTTATAGAAAACGGACCAAGATTGGGCCGAACGGGTCAAACCGGGCCAACCGGACCCAAAGTGGGCCCTTGGCCCAACTAAACTAAACTAAAACCCTAGTTTTCAGTACTCTCTCTCCTCACACAACACTCATACACGCTGAAAATTGAAGAGAGGGGAGGAAGAACACTCTCTCAAGTTCTTTCTCTCACTTGATCTTCAAACCACCATAACTTTTGATCTAGAGCTCCGATTGCCGCTCCGTTTGCAGCCACGTGTTCACCGTGGAGAGCTCTACAAAACCCATACAATCAATCTTGAGGTAAGCCACGTTTTACTGTTCGAAATTCCAGCCCTTGATTTCGAGTTTCATGAGCAAAAATATTGAGATTTTGGGTTCTTTGATGTTATAGGACCCAACTCTCTTGAAGGAGAAGGTTAATCTTGTCTTCTTGGACCTTGGGTGTGGTAAGATTCTCAACTCTAGTGTAATTTGTTGTTCTATGAGGTTTGGGCATTGAGATGTTGTGTATGGGTATGATGATTGTGGCTTAGGTTGTGTGTATGTGAATATTGGAGCTTGATTGGTGATTTTAGAAAGCTTGGAAGAGGGTTTTGTGTGACAAAATCTGTTCTTGGAGGTGTTGAGACCTTGAGAGCTTGAGGAAAAGTGGTTTGGAAGTGCTCCGGTTGAGCTTGGAAAATCGGCTAAGGTATGGTTTCAGTTTCCCGTATCTAATATATAATGTGGTAGGAAATACTTAGGCTAGAGGCCCTAAGATAGGCATTGAATTGTTGGTGTTGTTGAATGGTTGAGATATATGATGTGTTCATATATGTGATTATGAATATTGATGCCTTGATTGTGTGATATATAAGAAATGCATGTTGTGATATATGCTTGATGGATGATTAAGGTTGAATTGGTGGGTGGTACCATGTTGATGGTGAGTATGATGTTGATTATGTATAGTGATTGTTGATTGGAAATGGCATTGTTGGAAAATTGGGATGAGGAAGGATGTATGACGTGATATTGTGTTTGTCCTTTAGCCATTTGATAGAGAAGTGTTAAAATGGTTGGATGTAGTTTTGGGAATTTTGGTAAAATGTCAATGTGTGAGTTGAGGATGGCTTGTTGTTGATTTTGGTACATTTTGAATGATTTCAAAGAGAAGGGTTGAAATTGGCATGTTTTGATTGATTTTGAAAAGAGTTGAAAGTGGCTTGTTTTGAAAATGGCATTTTGTGGTTTTCAGACGCAGGACGCGAGGCTTCTCGTTGAGGCATGCTGGAGACTTCTGGATTAGCGAAGATCCTTTGTTCTCGGGACTCTGTTTTGGTTTATATATCTTGTTTAGATACTTTTATCTCCATTAAATAATACAAACTGTGATGACTCCTTCTAGAGGGGATTTTTGGAGAATAGATTTTCTGTATTTGTGTCCCTTTGGGTTTCCTTTGGGGTTTCCTTATTTTATCATATGTATATATTGCTAAGCTCGGACCGGTTATCTTCGCAACCGGGTTTTGAGTCTTGATATTCCCATTTTTGACACTCTTTATATATATGATCTTGCGCTAGCTTATCCTTTGCTTGTTACGTTATCATTCGGAGTGTTGCGTTTTCGAGTTACGGTTTTTGTTTACCCCTTTTTCTTCAAAGGCTCCTAGTTATAATCAATCATTCATAATACTATACGTACTAAATTTTTGTTTTAGAGGTCGTAATACCTTTCCATCTCTGAATTATGACTTAAGCATAAGACTCTGTATGGTAGGGTGTTACACAGCCAGCTAAGTGTGGTGGACAAATCAGGTGAAGAAAAAATTTCAGAAAATAAAACAATTGCTGAAATCATTAAAAAATCCACCCAAGATAAAAAATATTATGTAATTTATAATGGCCCCCATGAAAGGAGTATATGATGCCTGGGAAAAAGCAGCACCATTCACACATCAATCAAGGATAATTTATAAAGGAGGGTTTCTAACACTGGAAGAGGCAAAGGAATCCTTCAGGGAATATGAAGCTCTCCATCCAGAGCAAACCTTAAAAAGAGCAGATAAAGCTCCAATTCAAACCCAGAGAACAGGGATAATAAGAAACATTCTTACAAGGGCTGAAATCAAGGAAAAGAAAAGGGTCTGTAGATCAAATCTCAGAGAAACCCTTAACATAGTCCTGAATTGGACTGAAGAAAAAAGGGAAATTTTGAGATATTATCCTATTGCCAAAGAACAGCTAACAAAGCTGGTTATATTCCCAGATGCTTCCCCATCTGACACCTATCAGTTTTTCCAATATGGATTAATTGATACAATTTTAATTTTTAATGATCTAAAAATTATTAGTGAGTTTCCTGCAGGATTCGTTGATGCAGTAAATAGATTTAAAAATATGATTGACAATGTAAATCCAAGGGATATATCCCTAAAATTTACAAACAGTCAACCTATTTTTAATGAAGAAGAAGAATGCTTGGTTCCAGCACACCAAGTAATATTCATGTCCGTCTTCCCAGGAAATTTTCAACCAATTGATCAGATTCAAGATTTAACGATTTACAGTCATGAAGGAAGGATAGCCAGCACATTAGCAAGGGTCTTTGAAAGAACTCAAAAAATAACGAAGGAATCTCACACAAGAATTAATTATAAAAGTAGAAATACTCTGCTTGTGTCCAGTAAAAGAAATGAAATTGAAGAAAGAGAGATGAGACTCTTGGTGGAATTTGAATCAGCATTCTACAACTTATCTGGACTTTTAGAAAAGCTCCCTGAAGGGATAAAGAGGAATCTCTGCTATTTAATAAAAGACAGAGAAGACCACAATTGCCAGCTATGTGCCTCAGAGATATCTGAAGAAAGCAATAATGAAACGGAATCAACTCACATGATGAAGGAAGGAGACAATGCATCTGAGGGTCACATGATAAAAGAAGAGGACAGTGCATCTGAAGCATCTCTCAACATTATTGCATAGTGACATAAGCACTTAGGTCATAGAGCACCAATAATGTAGCTGGTGCAAAAGAACAAACAATGACGTAAGCAATGACGTCATAAGAAGGGTAAGGATGAGAATTGTCCATCAAACCCAACTATTATAAATAGGTTGCTTAGGCAATTGTAGAAGCATCAGACAATAGAAAGCAGGAGGCTAAGAGTACTCATATGCTAGGAAAGCAAGGAGGAAGCTGCCAAGGCGATTCTATAGTCTAAAGAAGAATTCCCTTAGGGAAAAATAGTTCTAAACTCCCCTCTGGAGTTAGTATCTACAATCTCCCCTCTGGAGATAAAAACACCTTATGTAAAATATACTAAATAAAGGAAGTTTTTCTCCAGAAAGGTACATCTTCATCCTAGTCTTTTAATTATGAATTATTTAGAAAGTTTAGAATTAACAGAAAAATCTAATTATTACAGATTAACTGCTTTATTAGATAATGAAAAACAGGCTATTCTAAAAATAGAATTAAATCTCAAATCAAATGAAAATTTTAATAAACAAAATCTTTTAAAAGAAGTTTTTAATAGAAAAAATATAATATACTATGGAAAAATTCAACTTGAAGCTCCTATAAAGATAAAATCTGCCAATGGAGAACTTGAAATAGCTTTGATAAATAATGAAGAATTGAGTAAACAGATTGAGAAAATTAAGGATCAACAAAAAAGATCTAAAATTGGATGGATTCATATTAGTACTATACAAGTCTTAATCAAATCTACATATATGAAAGGAATTAATTCACCAATAAGCTTAGCAATCTGTGACAAGAGAATTACTGATGACCCAATAGATCAAATAATTGGAATTGTTCATGGAAACTTGGCAAACGTAAATGTTAAATTCAATGCCCATCTTGGATATGCTATACCTTTATCA
>NC_029793.2:19532287-19551696 GCF_000816755.2 Arachis ipaensis
TTGTCCATCAGACCCAACTATTATAAATAGGTTGCTTAGGCAATAGTAGAGGCATCAGACAATAGGAAGCAGGAGGCTAAGAGTACTCATATAAGCAAGGAGCAAGGAGGAAGCTGCCAAGGCGATTCTATAGTCTAAAGAAGAATTCCCTTAGGGAAAAATAGTTCTAAACTCCCCTCTGGATCTACAATCTACAATCTCCCCTTTGGAGATAAAAACACCTTATGTAAAATATACTAAATAAAGGAAGTTTTTCTCCAGAAAGGTACATCTTCATCCTAGTCCTTTTGTTATGAATTATTTAGAAAGTTTAGAATTAACAGAAGAATCTAATTATTATAGATTAACTGCTTTATTAGATAATGAAAAACAGGCTGTTCTAAAAACAGAATTAAATCTCAAATCAAATGAAAATTTTAATAAACAAAATCTTTTAAAAGAAGTTTTTAATAGAAAAAATATAATATACTATGGAAAAATTCAACTTGAAGCTCCTATAAAGATAAAATCTGCCAATGAAGAACTTGAAATAGCTTTGATAAATAATGAAGAATTAAGTAAACAGATTGAGAAAATTAAGGATCAACAAAAAGATCTAAAATTGGATGGATTCATATTAGTACTATACAAGTCTTAATCAAATCTACATATATGAAAGGAATTAATTCACCAATAAGTTTAGCAATCTGTGACAAAAGAATTACTGATGACCCGATAGATCAAATAATTGGAATTGTTCATGGAAATTTGGCAAACGTAAATGTTAAATTTAATGCCCATATTGGATATGCTATACCTTTATCAACTGAAAATCTTGGAAGATCTATAAGTTTGGCTTATAAATTTCATAGAAAGAATCTAATGGAACAAGATGATGAACCATTTTCAATAACATATGCAATAAATTATGCTTTAACAAATAGCCATCATAGTATAATATTTAAAAACAAAGAAAGAATTTAAATTTTTAATGTGTTAAATTAATACATTTTTATTTTATAAATTTTTATTTTTTATTTTTTTAATATGAGATTAATTTCGTACATTTCTCACACTTATAACATTAACAGTAAATTAGTTGCTCCATTACTACATACGCTACTATGTCAAAGAAGATGGTATATTTAATTTTATACATGTTATCCTTATTTCTTGTAACTCTTGCATTTACTTTCACATTAATAATTTCTTTATTTTAAATGTTTTGTTAAATATTGTTCCGAAAATTATCTGAAACGGTGATTTGGGCCTGAACGTGAGGTCCAGACTCCTTCTGAAGCAGCGTTTGACTTGTGCGGGTGCTGAGGTGCCGCCGTCCGAGTTCCTCATGAGGAGGTGGGGGGTGGTACCTGTAAGGGACTCCGATGCTTAAGTTAGCAAGGGTTTTAAGCAGATTTTTAATAGATTGGGACCTGAATATGCCTGAGTGCATCAGTGTTTTATAATTGAGAGATAACCACCTTTTTAAAATAGTTCCACCTTTGTGGGTGGATGATCGTTCCCTTTATCTTTGGAGTTTGTTGAGATCTACCTTCTAGATAAAATAGAGATAATAGAAAATATTTCAGGAGGTGGTTACTTATTCAAATAAGTAGGGTTGAACCACCTTTGTCATGTCCGACCTCTATGAGGTCGGGTAAGTGGATGAGGCCACCCTATTTGGGTGGGCCTTTATCTTTGTTGGGCTCGCCTTTATATTTTTGCGGCAGGGTATAAATAGTACCATTTCTTGAGTCCGAGCTTGTATGAGGTTGGGTTCGAGCATTTGTGGCTTCAGTTTCCTTCGTCGGTTACACCGCCTTCGAGAGGTCAGGTACTCAACGTGTTTCAAAATTTTTTTGAAATGTTGTGCCACTTAATGCGCGTCATCAATGAGGGGTGTGAAATGTCTCTTTTGCCCCTTGTGTCTTATAAATACTTCACTTTTCCCCTTTCTCCTTTTTCCATTTCCAAAACGTTCATTCATTTTCCTCTTTTCACTTCTTTGTTCTTCGTTCCATCATTCATGATTTCTCCATCTTGAACCTTTTAGAGGTTTTCGTTCGCACTTTGGGAGATGACCGTTCGTGTTTTTGCTGTTCATTGTGCCCTTCTATTTTCGCGCTTCTTCAAGGTTGGTGTTCTATCTATCTTTTTCTTGGTTTTCTGTATTCTGGTATGTGTGAATGAATGGTAGTTGTGAAATGTTACTTGTGATTGTCACTCTAATTTTGGGGCTTTGCGTCTTTGAGAGTCTTATTTTGACTGTTTTTGAAAAAAATTGAAAAGAGATTTGAAAAGATTTAATTTTTACTGCTGCTGTGGTCCTAATCGTGGGGTTCTATATTGCCCCCAAATGATGCCATTTTCATATAGAGGATGGCTTCATTTCTATGTGTAAGCAGCATCGTATAGCGGTTTGGTGCTCTGGGAGGGTTTCGCAATGTTGGCCCGACCTCTTTTTGGGTTTTGTGAATGCCAGTGCTATTATTGTTTACGTTTGGGATGTTAGTGTTGACCTGTGGTATTAACGCGACATTTTAATTTCTTAGCTTGCTTTGCCCGATTTGTAGCAATTATTTTTTGTTTTGTTTTGTTGTAGGTGTAGCTTGTATATCTCGTTCAGTAGTTCACAGCATGTCGCCTATGGTCCAGTTCGACTTGAAATGGGTAGATTTATCTGTCCTTACCCCTGTCTCTGTGATTGATAATGAATATGCCAAGGCCTTTCGTAGACATCATAGGCTATGCTTGAGTCGAGAGGATGAGAGAAACTATGGGATTGTCGTTACTGATCCTGAGGAGAGGGTCTGCTTCCCCCGACTTGATAGGTCGGAGCAGCATTTCATATATCTTTATGATTGTTTTTTCACGAAGTTAGGGGTTACCTTCCCTTTTCTGAGTTTGAATCCAAGGTTTTTAGATTCTGCAATGTTTCCCTTACCCAATTGCATCCCAATTCTTGGAGTTTCTTGAAAATATATCAACTTCTTTGTCGAGAGTTAGATGTTTGACCTTCTCTCAACGTCTTCTTTTACTTCTTTGTGCTCACCAAACCTTTTTAGTTCTAAAAAATAAGGTTGACTGTCTTTCCATGGTATCCAGGGTAGAAAAGTTTTCGCTATCTTTGATGAGTCCTTTCATGACTTCAAAAATTATTTCTTTAAGGTTTGAGCTGTTGAGGATGTCTGACCTTTTTTCTTGAATGATGAAGATGAACCCATCTTCCCTTTGTATTGGGAAGAAAATCCCGCGATAGTTAAATATAACTCAAATGATTTAGATGAGGTAGAGTGGAGTGTAGTCGGGATGTTTCAGGAGTTCTAGGGCCGAGCTCCTTATCTAGACAAATAGAGGTATTTAGGGAACCCGAGCCAGCTTCAGTCTGAGTTAGGTAGTTTTCTTTTCCCTTTATAGATTCTGCTTGTAAATTTGTGTTGATGACTAATGTCTCTTTATTTGGGATGTTGCAGAAAGGATGGCTCTTAAGTCGGCCGCCATAAAAATGCTCTGTTCTACAAAAAAAAAAAATATTGTTGTGCAAAACATTCAACTGAAAGAAGCTGGTGACCCTGTCATCCTGTCCTCGCCTTCGAAGTCGGACTTATGCTCGTCATCTTCTCAAAAGATTATTCCTGACCTGACCTCTCAATCGACTCTTCCTCCCAGCCCGACTAAACAAATAACCCGGCCTCCCCCTGTTATTGACGAACCAAATCCTAAGAGGCGCAAGACCTCAGAGTCGGGGAGCACATACGAGCAGGGCTCTGACAGCCTTGCGTGGAGTGAAAAACACATCCTTCCTCATAGCTACATCAGCATAGATGATGTGGCCATCAAAAGCCACCTTCAGCTCTTAGCCCAGGGTGGAGTTCGAACGGCGGGTATATGCGCAGCCTTGGCCAGAAAATTGGAGAAGACTTCTCTTAATGCCACACATAGCTCTCTGGTGGCTTCTCAGGCCGAAGTAGCTTCCTTGAAGGAGTCAAAAAAGGAGTTGGAGGAAGAGAGGGACGCACTACTCTCCGACTTGGGTAAAGCTCGAGCCAAAGTCAAATACACAGAGGCTTCTTTAGTCATGTTGGAGAGGTTGAAAAAAAAAAAGTTGAAGAAAGCTATACCTGAGTTTTTTTTGGGAAAAACTAGATTTGGAGGATGAGGTTTTTAAAGCCCGGGACAAGTATACGGAGCTCGAGGATTCTGTGGTTGAAGGTATCGACAAGATGGTTGAAAACTTAAAGGCCCAGTTCCAAGTTATTGCTCCCAAGGCCGACTTTTTTCTGATCAGCCCAGACAACATAGTGGTGGACCAAAGAATCGTCCCTGCTCTGGATGATGAGGAGGACACCCTTTTGCTCGATCCGAAGACCTCGGGGGCACTGGTTGGTCAGGCTTCCCAGGATCCTGACCTTCAATCCGGTGGTGAGCTCGTTGGTGGCGAACTCCTTTCTCTTCCAACTCATCTAATTCCCACAGTGCCAATGTCTGAGTACGATATGACCTCTTCTACTCAAGCCGAGGATGCTATCATGGGAGAACAACTTAATCCTTTGTAAATTTGCCCCGATCTATGGGTCTTTATGTAAAACCCACGAAATTAATAAATAATTAGTCAATAAATTAAATATTATTTTAAAAAATTAAGAAATTAAATTTTATAGTTTAATAAGTAGAAATAATTAAAATATAAATTTTAACACTAATTTTAAAGATTTTGCCCCAAAATTAGACTGTCGGACCAAACTGATTGAACCTGGCCCATAACGGATGATGGGATAATTATCGTTGGTCTAGAATTTCATCAATAGAAAATCATATCATTGTCATAGTATAGTCATAGACCAACATATAATCCTCTTGATCAAATTTTGATATGATTGTCACAAAGTCAACCCCAATAAAAAGTAACCGAGAGTATTGGTCTCGGGTCGTCCTCAAGAGAATGGGCAAAGATGTGCATCAATATTGGTTAGAATTCCGGAGTTGGGAGTCATAAACAAGAATTCAAACTACTAAACTTAACATGCAAGAGATCTTAAAGTGCAAGAAACTAAATCAAGCAATTAAAGCAAGGTATAAGTAAATGTAATCTAACAAGGTAACATATAAAGTTACTTCTATTCTAAGACTAAATGAACAACTAAACTAACTATAACAAGAATCAAGCAATTGGGATTTTTGGGTTTCAAATATGAATTATAAGAAGGAACTCTTGGCTAGGCATAGGAATTGGGATCACCATCCTTGTCTAATAACCATATATTGACAATTATGAGGAACCAAGCCCATTAAGTCTACTTCTACAAGTGAAGTATGTTAAATGGCTTGGTCAATTTCAACTCATAAGTCCTAATCTATCTACTAATTGGCTTAGTAGTAGATTAACGTCAATGGGTATCAAAATGACCACCAAGGGTTCTCAAATCACCAAATCAATTAGACCCAATGACTCAAGGTCACCCAATTTTCTTAGCCTAGGCCAAGAATATAGGAAACTACTCCATAATCAAAGGAAACATTTCATCAAACACATGGTATGCACTAACTAAAGACATATTTAAATTGCAAAATTAATTGGAAATTACAAGTACCCACTGACAATTATCAATAGAAAACAACTCAAATAACACTATCAATCATAGAAAACATCAATTCACTAATAGAAATTTAAAATCCACAAAGTTTATAAAATGAGAAGAAAAGGGGAAAATGACAAGAAAATACAATTCCAACACAAGATCTAAACAAAATTATAACTAGAGAACTCAAATTAAGTAATTAAAACTAGAATTAACAAGACCCAATTTAGAAATTCAACAAAGGAAGATAAAAACAAACTAAATCTAGAGAGAAGTAAGAGTTTCTCTCTCTAGAAAATAAGAACAAAAAACTAGCTAAAATTATGTGTATGTGTGAATGATTGAGTCCTCTTTTCCCCTTGGTTGCCTCATGGTTTCCTCTAATTTGAACTTCACCACCTTCCCTTTGGCTTCAAATGAGTAATCCCCTGAAAATGCATCTAATTTAAACCGAAATGTCTTCAAGAATGGCCTCCCAAGTAAGATGGAGGATGGCCTATCCGAATCAATGGGAGGTGTCTCTAGGATATGGAAATCCACCGGAAAGATTAAGTTCTGAATTCTCACCAATACATTCTCAGCAATACCCACAACTGAAATTATACTCTTGTCCGCAAGCACAAACCTAGCTTCGGATCGCCTCAACGGTGCAAAGTTCAATTTCTCATAAATCGAGAGGGGCATAATGCTCACACACGACCCTAGGTCGCACATGCAATCCTTAAGTTGAATCTCACCAATCATGCAAGATACCAAGCAAGGACCGGGATCACTATATTTTTTAGGAAAATCATCCATCACAGAAGAAATAGAATTACCCTAATAGATTCATCCCTAGCCCACCAATCTTCTCTTTGTGAGTGCACACATCCTTAAGGAGCTTAGCATATTTCGGAACTTGATGTATGGCATCAAAGAGTGGAATAGTTACCTCCACATTCTTGAAGATTTGCACTATGTTGGGATCAAGCTCCTCATGCTTCTTGGCCTTCTTGGCTATCGTAGGGAACGGTATAGGAATTTGTTCCTCTAAGTTGTTCTTCTGCTTCGGTTCCTTGGCCCTCAATTGCTCTTCTTCTTCCTTTGCAACTTCTTCCTCCTTTCTATCTTCATCTATCTCCATTTTTTCACCAACTTCAATATTAGGAACATCCTCCGCCAACTTGATAGGCTTGGCTTCAACTTCCTCAAGCGTTGTACTACTCCTCAAGGTAATTGCATTGATGCTACCCATTGGGTTTGGGATAGGTTGGGAAGGAAAGCTAGATGAGCTAGAGACTTGGTTGGTGTTGGTATTGTTGGTAGGAGGTAGGGCCAACCTTGAGAGAATCTCGGCTATGGAGGACATTTGAGCACTCATAGTGCCAACTTATGCATTGAGAGTCCTAGTGTTCTCTTTATTTTTCTCTATCATAGCCCTAAGTCTCTCTTGTTCCTGGTAGAGTGCACGGTGAGAGTCATCACCTTGGTTTGTGGGAGAAGAAGAAGGTTGATTGGTTTGTTGTCTTTGGTGAGGTGTTTGGTATCTATGGTTGTTAGCTTGGTTTGTTGTGAGTGTTGGTATGGTTGGTTATGGTAGTTTTGGTTGACTTGGTAGGTATTGTTGTGGTATTGAGAAGATGAGTTGCCTTGGTTCCATCTTTGATTATGGTTGTTTCCTTGAGCATTGTCCCTCCACCCTTGATTAGAGCTATTATCATGGGAGTAATTATTTTGACCTTGAGATTGATAGGGTGGACGGTTGTTGTAGTTGTTGGCTACCGCAAGAGTGTAATCCCTTTGGACTTGAGGGTATTGGTCGGTATAGTGTGAGGTACAAGATCACACCCCACACACTCTTGGAGGTCCTTCAAGTTGGAGGATTTGAGGTGGGGCTTGGATAGCTTGGATTGATTGAGATTTCTTTTGTCCTTGGTGAATCTCCTTGAGAAGAGTGGTCGTTTCTCCAAGCACTTTAGTCAAAGCCAAGTCGGAAGAAGGTGCTTCTACCACACCCTTGGGAGGATTGTTCCTTACTCTCACATGTTGGGTAACTTCAGTGACATCATTGATTAAACTCCATGCTTCTGCCGCCGTTTTGTTCTTAGAAAGGGTACCACCACTAGAGGTGGTGAGCAATCTCTTATACAGTGCACAAAGAGCTCCAGTGAAATAGCTAATGAGCAAATGAGTATCTAACCCATGATGTGGACAAGATTCCAACAACCTCTTAAATCGAGTCCAATATTCATAGAGTCTCTCTTAGTCTCTTTGCATTATACCGGAAATTTTCTTCTGGATGTAGTCGGTCTTCTCCGGAGGAAAGAACTTATCTAAGAACTCTCTTCTCAATAGGTCCCATTCAGTCACCACTTCATCAGGTTGGGAGTAGAACCATTCTTTTGCTTACACCTCAAGAGAGAAGGGGAAAGCAAAAACCATGATAGCAATCTCATCAGCACCATGTCTTCGAGCCGTAGAACAAGCCACTTGAAAGTCTCTCAAATGCCTAATGGGGTCTTGGCCCGATAGTCCATGGTACTAGGAAGCAAGTTAATCAGACTATTCTTCAGCTCAAAATTAGGATCAAGATTTGGATACCTAGCTTGCATCGGTTGAAGAATGAGATCCAGTGCTCTTTGCTCGTGCAAGGTAATCCTACGTGGCTCCGCCATGCGATTTTCACCTATAATATGCAAAGATGTATCAGTAGTGCCAACAGAGGAATAGGAAGTTCCTTCGTTGAATGTGGACTCTAGATCACTCTCAGTTCTGTCTAGTATTTCGGAAGGTTTCTCAAGAGAGGCCGAAGTACTAACCGTGTAATACAACCACCGCCTAGCTTGCCGAGTATGTAGTAAGGTTCTTTCAATTTCGGGATCAAACTCGGCTAAGCTAGGATTCAGTTGAGACCGAGTCATTCAACTTATAAGTCATATCTCATGCATTAAAGGAAAATTAAACTAAAAACAAACTAATGAAAGTAAGTAAACTATCTACAATATTCACATATTCACATAACCAATATCAAGGCACACATTGCAACCATTCCCCGACAACAGCGCCAAAAATTTGATAGGAGAAAATTAGTGTCGGCTTAGACTTTCATCAATAGAAAATCATATCATTGTCATAGTATAGTCCTAGACCAACATATAATCCTCTTGATAAAATTTTGATATGGTTGTCATAAAGTCAACCCCAATAAAAAGTAACCAAGAGTATTGGTCTCGGATCGTCCTCAAGAGAATGGGCAAACATGTGCATCAATATTGGTTAGAATTTCGGGGTTGGGAGTCATAAACAAGAATTCAAACTACTAAACTTAACATGCAAGAGATCTTAAATTGCAAGAAACTAAATCAAGCAATTAAAGAAAGGTATAAGTAAATGTAATCTAACAAGGTAACATATAAAGCTACTTCTATTCTAAGACTAAATGAACAACTAAACTAACTATAATAAGAATCAAGCAATTGGAATTTTTGGGTTTCAAATATGAATTATAAGAAGGAACTCTTGGCTAGGCATAGGAATTGGGATCACCATCCTTGTCTAATAACCATATATTGACAATTATGAGGAACTAAGCCCATTACGTCTACTTCTACAAGTGAAGTATGTCAAATAGCTTGGTCAATTTCAACTCATAAGTCCTAATCTATCTATTAATTGGCTTAGTAGTAGATTAGCGTCAATAGGTATCAAAATGACCACCAAGAGTTATCAAATCACCAAATCAATTAGACCCAATGACTCAAGGTCACCCAATTCCCTTAGCCTATGCCAAGAGTATAGGAAACTACTCCATAATCAAAGGAAATATTTCATCAAACACATGGTATGCACTAACTAAAGACATATTTAAATTGCAAAATTAATTGAAAATTACAAGTACCCACTGACAATTATCAATAGAAAACAACTCAAATAACACTACCAATCATAGAAAATATCAATGCATTAATAGAAATTCAAAATCCACAAAGTTCATAAAATGAGAAGAAAAGGGGAAAATGACAAGAAAATGCAATTCCAACACAAGATCTAAACAAAATTATAACTAGAGAACTCAAATTAAGTAATTGAAACTAGAATTAACAAGTCCCAATTCAGAAATTCAACAAAGAAAGATCAAAACAAACTAAATCTAGAGAGAAGTAAGAGTTTCTCTCTCTAGAAAACAAGAACAAAAAACTAGCTAAAATTATGTGTATGTGTGAATGATTGTGTCCTCCTTTCTCCCGTGGTTCCTTGGGTCTTTTCCATGCAGAATCAAGTTGAATTTGAGCCTGGAGCCTCTCCGAAATCGCCAGCCACGATTTCATTAATGAAGTCACGTGCTGGGCGTCACGCGTGCGCGTCGGCCACGCGTGCGCGTCATATGAAATCCTCGGCCACGCGTACGCGTCAGTCATGCGTACGCGTCGGTGGGATTTTGCATCACCATGTGAGTGCGCCAGCTTATGCACGCCAGTCTCAGCTACACACGGCCATGCTTGCGCGTCGCCACCAAATTTTCAAAGCTTTATTCTTTATGTCCCTTCCACTTGTGCATGCTTCCTTTCCATCTTCTAGACCATTCTTGCCCTATAGATCCTGAATCCACTTAACAAACACATCACTGCATCGAATGGTAATAAAAGAGGATTAAAAATTGGCGTTTTTAGGATTAAAGAAGCATGTTTTAAACCATAAAGCAAAATTAGGGAGAAAACACAAAACCATGCAATTTATATGAATAAGTGTGAAAAATTTTGATAAAACCCCCCCCCCCAAATTCTACACAAGATAAACCACAAAATTTGGATTTATCAACGGGCCCAAGGCCCAACCCAACACCCACTTAATCCAGAGCTCTGATTGACGAGCCGTTAGCGGCCATGCGTTTGTCTCAGAATTCTCTACAAAACCCACTAAACAATTTGGTAAGAACTATGCAATTTCTTACCCGGCCTTTCTCCCTTCAAATTCAAAAATTTTAGGTTCTTTGATTTTGAGATTTTACGATTTAATGATGTTAGGTGTGTTATAGTGGTGAGTAATTACTGAGTTTTGCTTCGATTATCCGTGGAAATGGTAAGGAACCTTTGAACCCTTGTGAATTATTTATATTGGTAAACTCTATGTTGATTATAATAAAATTGAATGGTGTTATATTAAATTGTATGATTTGGAATCAAATTGGTGTGGTGAGATGCTTGACTTGAACCTTGAAAGCTGGTATTTCACTTGGTGAGAAGTTGGAGGCTTAGAACTTGTGGTAGAGGGCATTTCGAGGTGCTCTGAGCTTAGGAAGGAATCGGCCAAGGTATGGTTTTAATTTCTCGTAGATAATGTGTAATATAATGTGAAAACTTAGGTTAGTTGACCGTAGGATAAGTTGAACCATCTGAACTCGTTAAGCTTTAGTGAATTGGTATGTTGAATCTAATTATGTAAATATGTGATAATTGGTGATTGTGGTAATTGATGAGAATTGATGAATGATTATGAGTTATACTATGATTTATTGATGAATTATGTTGTGTTGGCTATTAATTGTTGGGTTACAATTGGTAAAATTGAGTATTGGAATGTTGTGGAAGGGAATAAGATGGATATGGAATTGGTTTGAGTTTATTTGGTTTAGGATTGAGAATTTGGTAAAAGAGGAGGTTTGGTGATTTTTAATAAAACTTGATTTTTAACCAACTTCGGCGGTTCATAACTTGAGCCTTGGATTTTGGATATAAAAATATTTTGTTTCAAAATGAAGATAATTTCAAGAGCTTTAAAACAGTAAAATTTTGTGGAAATCGAAGTTTTGTATAGAAAACTAGGATTTCTGGTGTGCGTGCGTACGCACGCTAGTGTGCACACGCACGGACCACCGAGTGTGTTTTTTCTCGTGCGTACACACAAGGGGTGTGCGTATGTACACCCTGAGAATTTTGCGAGTTGTGCGTACGCACATGCTGGGAAGTTCTTCTGGTGCGTGCGTACGCACAGCAATGATACGTACGCACAATACCTAGTTTTACACTAAAACTTAGGTTTTCATTGTTTGACCTTTTTGGCAAGCCTATAAACCTCCAAAACTACTGTTTTGATGAAAATTCACCATTTTTGAACTATCAATTATTTCTCTGATTTTTCAAACCTCTTTAATACCCGTTTAAGGTTTGATAGAGAGTTTTTAAGCATTGGAATGAGGGTGAATATGTCGAATAAGTTGAGGAGATATTGAGGAGGAATGGTAGAGTGAATAACTAAGCAGTGAGATAATAGTAACATTGAAGGAGAGAATGATTGATAAAGATGGTGAGAATTATAATGAATTATGATTGTATGCTGTATGGAAAACTACGATGATTAATTCTGATGAAAATGATGAGGTATGATTTGTGATTATGAATTTAAAGTTTATTGATTGTCTGGCAAGGACGGGGACATAGTCCCACTTGCTCAGTATGTCGTAAATTCGTGGGGGTGATGGTTTTATCCTGCCTGTGGTGAAGTCGAAGATTTCATCCTGCTTACGAGGTTGGCAAGTTGAGGATGAAGGATTTTCTCTCTTGTCGTGATGTGGGTATGGAAATGTGGAAAGGTACTCTCTTTTGTATTGTTCCCCCACGTTTTTCTCTAGATGCAAGGAGGAAAGGCAAACTCCTTCAATGTGGAAAGGCACTCTCCTTCGTAATTCCTCCAAGAGAAGGTGGAAAGGCACTCTCCTTTATTTGTGTTCCTCTTGGGGATGCGCAACCTAGAGACAATGTCCGGATTAGCTACCGGATGTGTCAGATTCTAGCAGTTTAACTGACGCATGAGTGGTGCACGAAAATTACTTCACACTATGTAATTCCGCACAACTAACCAGCAAGTGCACTGGGTCGTCCAAGTAATACCTTACGTGAGTAAGGGTCGAATCCCACGGAGATTGTTGGCTTGAAGCAATCTATGGTTATCTTGTAACTCTTAGTCAGGAAAACAATTCACTTATCAAATTGAATTACGAAAAATAAGAGAGTATAAAATAAATACTTATTATGCAGTAATGGAGAATATGTTAGGGTTTTGGAGATGCTTTATCTTCTGAATTTCAGCTTTTCTCTTGTATTCCTCTTCCCTCATGCATGCAAAAGTGCAAAGTTCCTTCCATGGCAAGCTCTATGTAAGGTGTCACCGTTGTCAATGGCTACTTCCCATCTCCTTAGTGAAAATGGTCCAAATGCTCTGTCACAGCACGGCTAATCATCTAGAGGTTCTCGATCATACTGGAATAGGATTTACTATCCTTTTACGTCTGTCACTATGCCCAGCACTCGCGAGTTTGAAGCCCGTCACAGTCATCTAATCCCAGAATCCTACTCGGAATACCACAGACAAGGTTTAGACTTTCCGGATTCTCCTGAATGACGCCATCAATTCTAGCTTATACCACGAAGATTCTAATTATAGAATCTAAGAGATACTCATTCAATCTAATATAGAACGAAGGTGGTTGTCATGCACACGTTCATGGGTTGAGGAAGGTGATGAGTGTCACGGATCATCACCTTCTCCATAATTAAGCGCGAATGAATATCTTAGATAGGAACACGCATGTTTGAATGGAAAATAGAAGTAGTTGCATTAATTCATCGAGACGCTGCAGAGCTCCTCACCCCCAACAATGGGGTTTAGAGACTCATGCTGCCAAAAGGTACAAATTTCAGATCTAAAATGTCATGAGATACAAAATAAATCTCTAAAAGTTGTTTAAATACTAAACTAGTAACCTAGATTTACAGAAAATGAGTAAACTATGATAGATAGTGCAGAAATTCACTTCTGGGGCCCACTTGGTGTGTGCTGGGGCTGATACTAAAGCTTCTCACGTGCCTGGGCTGTTTTGGGCGTTCAACGCCAGGTTGTAACCTGTTTCTGGCATTGAACTCCAACTTGTAACCTGTTTCTGGCGCTGGACGCCAGACTGCAACATGGAACTGGCATCGAATGCCAGTTTACATCATCTATCCTTGAGCAAAGTATAGAATATTATATATTACTGGAAAGCCCTGGATGTCTACTTTCCAACGCAATTAGAATCGCGCCAATTGGACTTCTGTAGCTCCAGAAAATCCATTCCGAGTGCAGAGAGGTCAGAATCCAACAGCATCAGCAATCCTTTTTCAGCCCGAATCAGATTTTTGCTCAGCTCCCTCAATTTCAGCCAAAAAATACCTGAAATTATAGAAAAGCACACAAACTCATAGTAGATTCCAGAAATATGAATTTTTCCTAGAAACTAATGAAACTATACTAAAAACTTAACTAAAACATCCTAAAAACTACATGAAATTAACCCCAAAATGCGTATAAAATATCCGCTCATCACAACACCAAACTTAAACTGTTGCTTGTCCCCAAGCAACTAGACAAATAAAATAGAATACAAATAAGTCATGAAGCAATAATATCTCCAAGTTTTTTGAGTGAAGCTCAGATTCTAATTAAATGAGCGGGACTAGTAGCTTTTTGCTTCCAAACAGTTTTGGCATCTCGCTTTATCCATTGAAGCTCAGAATGATTGGCATCTATAGGAACTTAGAATTCAGATAGTGTTATTGATTTTCCTAGTTCAGTATGTTGATTCTTGAACACAGCTACTTTTATGAGTCTTGGCCGTGGCCCTAAGCACTTTGTTTTCCAGTATTACCACCGGATACATAAATGCCACAGACACATAATTGGGTGAACTCAATAACATGTCTCATGTTCATTATTCTTTCAAGAGCCAACATATTTAACATTCAAGAACATCAAATTCCAAAGACATATGCTCTGTTCAGGCATTCATTCAGAAGGCAAAAAGTATTGCCACCACATGTAAACAATTAGAATTTGTTTTATTAAAAATTCGAAAAATATTGCCTCCTTATTCTAAAGAAAATCTTCTATTTTATTCATGTTTAATGATGATGAGAAAAATAAATTATAGCTTAATTTGAGATAAAATAACTACTAATTACCACTATATCTTCTAAGGTAAAACTAAAAATAAGAACAATTATCACAGAGTTAAGGTTAAGATTAGAGCTCAACAACCTTGAGTTTGGGATGTGGATATTCCTCTAGTCTGTGGAATGCTTGGTCCTTCAAGAGATAACTTCTGACACTTCAGTTCCTTTAAGTCACGCCCTTGCTCTTCTTGTTCCCTGAGCAGTTTGCAGAGCATACTGTTTTGATTTTGCTGTTCTTCCTTTATTTGGTCCATAGATTCTTACAACTTGGTGATAGATGCTTCAAGCTGTTCCCAATATGCAATTTGAGAGAATTTCGGGAGGAATTTTTGCGCCCTCCTCTTGATGGGGTCATCCTGCATTTGTTGTTTTCTATTGTGGTTTTAGTGATTGGTTGCTCCACTGAGATGTACTCCGTTATTCCCATCCTTACTCCAGCATCTTTGCAGAGCATAGAGATTAGGCTTGGATAAGCCAACCTGGCATCTTTGGAGTTCTTGTTTGCAAGTATGTAAAATTCAGATGGAATCAGTTGATGAACTTCCACTTTTTTCCCAACATAATGCAATGGATCATCACTGCTTTTTTGACGGTGACTTCAGAACGGTTGCTAGTGGACAAAATAGAACGCCCAATGAAGTCCAGCCATCCTCTGGCGACTGGTTTGAGATCTTCTCTCTTGAGTTGATTTGGGACACCCTTGCTGCTGGTGGTCCACCTGGCTCCAGGGATGCATATATCCTCTAGAATCTTATCCAGGCCCTTGTTTGTTCTCATCATTCTCCTATTGAAGGAGTCTGGGTCATCTTTCAGCTGAGGTAGCTTAAAGATCTCCCTGATTTTGTCAGGGTGGATGTGAACAATCTTTCCTCTGACCATAGTCCGATAGTCATAGAGGGCAGTTCCAGATATTCTTTTCCTGTCTGTTTGCCACAGATTAGCATAGAACTCATGAACCATATTCCTTCCCACTTTTGTTTCAGGATTAGCTAGGACTTCCCAGTTTCTGTTTCGAATCTGCTCTTGGATCTCCGGATATTTATCTTCCTTCAGATCGAACTTGACTTCCGGGATCACTGATTTTAGACCCATTATTTTGTAGTAATGGTCTGAATGTTCTTTGGTTAAGAACTTCCCTTGATTCCAAAGTGGTTTTGGAATACTTTCTTGCCTCTTAGAGTGGTTTATTTTCCTTTAGGAGCCATGATCTTAGTGGGTATAATTTAGTGATCACGGATAAACACACCAAACTTAGAGGTTTGCTTGTCCTCAAGCAAAAGAAAAGAAAGGAGAGGGATAGAAGGAGAGCTAGTGTCGAATGGTGGATGAGAGGAGGGAGGCCGAATGTGGATTTAAGAGGGAGAGGGGTGGGTTTTCAAAAATTTAAAAAAAGGATAAGATAGAAGATATGATTTAAAAAAAATAAGTATGATATGAAAAGATGTGATTTAAAATTGAAAAGATATGAAAGATATTTGAAAAAGATAAATTTGGATTTTGAAAAAGATAATGTGGAGATTTGAAAAAGATATTGATGAGTTGAAAGGATTTTAGAAGGAAAAGAGATAGATTTGTTTTGGAAATTTTTGAAAAAGAGTTGGATTGGATTGAAAAAGAATTTGTGTTTATGGATTAAGATACATTTGATATTTTTAAAGTAGGGTTTTTAGAAATTAGGGATTTTAGAAATCAGGGTTTGTAACATGTTTATGCAAGAAATCATGAATTGAAACATGAAAATTAAAATTAAAATGAAAAATATGAAGTAAAAATGAATTTACCTCCTCCCCACCATCCTGGCGTTAAACGCCCAAACGCTGCATATTTTGGGCGTTTAACGCCCAATTGCTGCTTCTCCTGGGCGTTCAACGCCCAGCTGTTGCTTCTTTCTGGCGTTGAACGCTAGAACTCCTTTGTCACTGGGCGTTTTTCTGAACGCTCAGATAGCTATCCTTACTGGCGTTCAACGCCCAGTGGATGCTTCTTTTGGGCGTTGAACGCCCAAAACAGACTTTTACTGGCGTTTTCTTGCCAGTGAGCTCTCTTTCTCTGTTTTGTGTGCTGAATCCTTCTGTAACCCTGTGAAATTATACAATTGACTCTTTACCTTAGTAGCAATGAACTTTATATAAACAAATAAAATCAAGAATAGGGCAAAATAACAGAAAAAGTCTTCACAATGGCTGGGTTGCCTCCCAGCAAGCACTTCTTTATTGTCTTTAGCTGGACCTTGCTGAGCTTTTAATCTAGCTTCAGCCTTGAGCACTCTTGCTCAATATTGCCTTCAAGATAGTGCTTGATTCTCTGTCCATTAACAATGAACTTCTTATCAGAATCAATGTCTTGAAGCTCCACATAACCATATGGTGATACACTTGTAATCATATATGGTCCCCTCCACCGGGATTTTAGTTTCCCTGGGAATAGCCTGAGCCTAGAGTTAAATAACAGAACCTTTTGTCCTGGTTCAAAGACTCTAGATGACAACTTTCTATCATGCCACCTTTTAGATTTCTCTTTATAAAGCTTGGCATTTTCGAAAGCAGTGAATCTGAATTCCTCTAGCTCATTCAGCTGGAGCAATCTTTTTTCTCCAGCTAATTTGGCATCAAAGTTTAGGAATTTGGTTGCCCAGTAGGCCTTATGTTCCAGTTTCACGGGCAGGTGACAAGCCTTACCATACATAAGTTGGTACGGAGAGGTCCCTATAGGAGTCTTGAATGCTATTCTGTAAGCCCACAGAGCATCATCCAAGCTTCGTCCCTAATCCTTTCTACGGGTACTTACAGTCCGTTCCAGGATTCTTTTCAGTTCTCTGTTAGAAACTTCATGTTGCCCATTTGTCTGTGGATGATATGGAGTCGCCAACTTGTGACGAATCCCATACCGGACCATGGCAGAGTAAAGCTGTTTGTTGCAGAAGTGAGTGCCCCCATCACTGATTAGTACCCTAGGGACACCAAACCTGCTGAATATATATTTCTGGAGGAACTTCATCACTGTTTTAGTATCATTGGTGGGTGTGGCAATGGCCTCTACCCATTTTGATACATAGTCAACTGCCACCAGAATATAAGTGTTTGAGTATGATGGTGGGAAAGGCCCCATGAAATCAATTCCCCATACATCAAACAACTCAATCTCCAAGATTCCTTGTTGAGGCATGGCGTAACTATGAGACAAATTACCAGCTCTCTGGCAACTGTCACAGTTACGTACAAACTCTCGGGAATCTCTGTAGAGTGTAGGCCAGTAGAAACCACATTGGAGGACCTTGGTGGCTGTTCGCTCACCTCCGAAATGACCTCCATATTGTGACCCATGGCAATGCCATAAGATGCTCTGTGCTTCTTCTCTATGCATACACCTACGGATTATTCCGTCTGCACATCTCTTAAAGAGATAGGGTTCATCCCACAAGTAGTACTTTGCATCAGAAATTAATTTTTTCTTTTGTTGCCTGCTGTACGCCTTGGGTATGAACCTTGCAGCTTTATAGTTTGCAATGTCTGCAAACCATGGTGTTTCCTGAATGGCGAACAAATGCTCATCCGGAAAGGTTTCAGAGATCTCAATAGAGGGAGAGGGCGCCCCTTCTACTGGCTCTATTTGGGACAGATGTTCAGCCACTTGGTTTTCTGTCCCTTTTCTGTCTCTTATTTCTATATCAAACTCTTGCAGAAGCAATACCCATCTTATAAGCCTGGGTTTTGAATCCTGCTTTGTAAGTAGATATTTAAGAGCAGCATGGTCAGTGTACACAATCACTTTTGATCCTACTAAGTATGATCTAAACTTGTCAATGGCATAGACCACTGCAAGCAATTCCTTTTCTGTGGTTGTGTAATTTTTCTGGGCATCATTTAAAACACGGCTAGCATAATAAATGACATACAAAAGTTTATCATGCCTCTGCCCCAGTACTGCACCAATGGCGTGATCACTGGCATCACACATTAATTCGAATGGTAATGTCCAGTCTGGTGCAGAGATAACTGGTGCTGTGACCAGCTTAGCTTTCAGAGTTACAAATGCCTGTAGGCACTCTGTGTCAAACAAAAATGGCCCCAAATGGCATCCTTCTATAAGCAAACACTCCAGATGGACATGTGAATGCTGTTTTCTCTTGATCCTGGGGATCTACTGCAATTTGGTTGTAGCCTAAATAGCCGTCCAAAAAGTAGTAATAATCATGACCTGCTAGTCTCTCTAGCATCTGGTCTATGAATAGTAAAGAAAAATGATCCTTCCTGGTGCCTGTATTGAGCCTTCTGTAGTCAATACACATGCGCCACCCTGTAACTGTTCTTGTAGGAACCAGTTCATTTTTTTCATTATGAACCACTGTCATGCCTTCCTTTTTGGGGACAACTTGAACAGGGCTCACCCAGGGGCTATCAGAAATAGGATAAATAATCCCAGCCTCCAGTAATTTGGTGACCTCTTTCTGCACCACTTCCTTCATTGTAGGATTTAGCCGCCTCTGTGGTTGAACCACTGGCTTAGCATTGTCCTCCAATAAGATCTTATGCATGCATCTAGCTGGGCTTATGCCCTTAAGGTCATTTATGGACCACCCAAGAGCTGTCTTGTGTGTCCTTAGCACTTGAATTAGTGCTTCCTCTTCCTGTGGATTTAAAGCAGAGCTTATGATCACTGGAAAAGTATCACCTTCTCCTAGAAATGTATATTTCAGGGATGGTGGTAATGGTTTGAGCTCGGGTTTAGGAGGTTTTTCCTCTTCCTGAGGAAATTTCAGAGACTCTTTCATTTCCTCTGAATCCTCCAAATCAGGCTGAACATCTTTAAAGATGTCTTCCAACTCTGATTCGAGACTCACAGCCATGTTGATCTCTTCCACCAAAGAGTCAATAAGATCAACTTTCAT